>NW_027646163.1:0-89000 GCF_951394435.1 Stenella coeruleoalba | reverse complement strand
AGATCCGTGGAATGGGTACCATGCAATATAACTTCAAAGGGTCTGCATTTGCTCACCGAACCTCACCAATCCTATCACTGCTGCGTTTATGCCGCTGTACACACGCTTGATTCTCTTTCGGAGACATATAAATCCATAGGTTTTAAGATTCTTACTAGTCAGGTATATTCTTAGGCGTTTAATATGGGGTGTTGAGTCCACTTCGTTGAGCAAGGAGTAGCTCTTGTCTGTTACATATTAGGCTTAAGGAACTTTATCTGTGCTGATTTCAATCTCTGGTTTTATGCAGCACCCCAACTCACCTTTCCCCTTAAGCAAGCATAAGTTGGTTTTCTAAATTTGAGACCCTGTTCTGTTTTGTAATTCAGTTCCTCTGTAGCCAAGTTTACATTCCGTGTATTAGTGATATCTTATGATGTTTCTTTTTCTGTGTGACTTATTTCAGTTAGAATCATCATACCTGAATCCACTCATTATGCTGCTACGGGCCTGATGACATAGATGTCATTGCTGAGTGATATTGCATTGTACGTAAGTACCACAACTTCTTTTCCATTTTTCGCTTTCTGTGATATTGAACTTGTACCGTAAACGAGGTTCTTGTAAACAGAGGCGTCCCAAACTTTGGGGTGGCTGTGTCTTTTTGATTTTAATTTCCCTAAGCTATAGGACCATAAGTGGAAGTGCCCTAGGCTCTGTTGCTTTGTTTTTTAGATGTTTCAGGAAACACCATACACTTCTCCAGAGTGGCTGTTGGCAATTTACATCCCGCCCATCAGCATAACAAGGCTCCCAGTTCTCCATGGCCTGTCCTGCCTTTCTGGATTTTACACTTTTTTCAGATGGCCCTTTTGACCGGGGGGCAGAGAGACTTCATTGTAGTGCAGATTTCCTTTGCAAGCTTGCTTGGTTGGCCAAAAAGGGCGTATGCGTTTTTTCCTGAATATATTCAGGAAAAAACGCATACGCCCTTTTTGGCCAAGTGCATCATTGTGGACGTTCTGCCTCTTTTCCTATGCTTTACATGCAATTCCAGTCTACCTCCTGAAATCGGTTGCCTGCTATTCTGCCCCGCTTTCAAGTCCTCTTGGCAGCCTTACTTCAATGTATTTTTGGACGATAGCTGTCATTTATAACTCTGCAGGTTTGTGAATGACAGTGCCCCTGAGCTCCTTTCTTCAACTCGCTTTCTTGTGAGCTGGCCGCAACACAACAGGATTGCTTCAGGGCCCAGTGTGGTTCTGGCACAGCACGCTAAGCCTTTGGTTAATTCCTCTTCTTGGTGGGAAATGAGAGTTCAATTTGCCCGTCCAGACACCTCCAGCTAGTCTCTCATTGGTTCCCCCTATTCCTGTTCATCTTCCGCAGAAATTGCAAACTGGGCCAAACAGGAGGTTAAAGGCTCTGACTCTCCAAGTGGGGAGAGTGTTAGTAAAGCGTCTGGAATGTTGCACCCGAGTACCAGGGGACGAAAACTGAGACATATTGGAACACGTTTCCCGATCACACGGTGGATCATACTCTGGGTTCCACATGCATGTTTTAGCTGAAGGAAGAATCCCTTAAACCTGGAGAGTTGAGACCCATGGAATGGTTACCATGCAATATAACTTCAAAGGGTCTGCATTTGCTCACCGAACCTCACCAATCCTATCACTGCTGCGTTTATGCCGCTGTACACACGCTTGATTCTCTTTCGGAGACATATAAATCCATAGGTTTTAAGATTCTTACTAGTCAGGTATATTCTTAGGCGTTTAATATGGGGTGTTGAGTCCACTTCGTTGAGCAAGGAGTAGCTCTTGTCTGTTACATATTAGGCTTAAGGAACTTTATCTGTGCTGATTTCAATCTCTGGTTTTATGCAGCACCCCAACTCACCTTTCCCCTTAAGCAAGCATAAGTTGGTTTTCTACATTTGAGACCCTGTTCTGTTCTGTAATTCAGTTCCTCTGTAGCCAAGTTTACATTCCGTGTATTAGTGATATCTTATGATGTTTCTTTTTCTGTGTGACTTATTTCAGTTAGAATCATCATACCTGAATCCACTCATTATGCTGCTACGGGCCTGATGACATAGATGTCATTGCTGAGTGATATTGCATTGTACGTAAGTACCACAACTTCTTTTCCATTTTTCGCTTTCTGTGATATTGAACTTGTACCGTAAACGAGGTTCTTGTAAACAGAGCCGTCCCAAACTTTGGGGTGGCTGTGTCTTTTTGATTTTAATTTCCCTAAGCTATAGGACCATAAGTGGAAGTGCCCTAGGCTCTGTTGCTTTGTTTTTTAGATGTTTCAGGAAACACCATACACTTCTCCAGAGTGGCTGTTGGCAATTTACATCCCGCCCATCAGCATAACAAGGCTCCCAGTTCTCCATGGCCTGTCCTGCCTTTCTGGATTTTACACTTTTTTCAGATGGCCCTTTTGACCGGGGGGCAGAGAGACTTCATTGTAGTGCAGATTTCCTTTGCAAGCTTGCTTGGTTGGCCAAAAAGGGCGTATGCATTTTTTCCTGAATATATTCAGGAAAAAACGCATACGCCCTTTTTGGCCAAGTGCATCATTGTGGACGTTCTGCCTCTTTTCCTATGCTTTACATGCAATTCCAGTCTACCTCCTGAAATCGGTTTCCTGCAATTCTGCCCCGATTTCAAGTCCTCTTGGCAGCCTTACTTCAATATATTTTTGGACGATAGCTGTCATTTATAACTCTGCAGGTTTGTGAATTACAGTGCCCCTGAGCTCCTTTCTTCAACTCGCTTTCTTGTGAGCTGGCCGCAACACAACAGGATTGCTTCAGGGCCCAGTGTGGTTCTGGCACGGCACGCTAAGCCTTTGGTTAATTCCTCTTCTTGGTGGGAAATGAGAGTTCAATTTGCCCGTCCAGACACCTCCAGCTAGTCTCTCATTGGTTCTCCCTATTCCTGTTCATCTTCCGCAGAAATTGCAAACTGGGCCAAACAGGAGGTTAAAGGCTCTGACTCTCCAAGTGGGGAGAGTGTTAGTAAAGCGTCTGGAATGTTGCACCCGAGTACCAGGGGACGAAAACTGAGACATATTGGAACACGTTTCCCGATCACAAGGTGGATCATACTCTGGGTTCCACATGCATGTTTTAGCTGAAGGAAGAATCCCTTAAACCTGGAGAGTTGAGACCCATGGAATGGTTACCATGCAATATAACTTCAAAGGGTCTGCATTTGCTCACCGAACCTCACCAATCCTATCACTGCTGCGTGTATGCCGCTGTACACACGCTTGATTCTCTTTCAGAGACATATAAATCCATAGGTTTTAAGATTCTTACAAGTCAGGTATCTTCTTAGGCGTTTAATATGAGGTGTTGAGTCCACTTCGTTGAGCAAGGAGTAGCTCTTGTCTATTACATATTTGGCTTATGGAACGGTATCTGTGCTAATTTCAATCTCTGGTTTTATGCAGCACCCCAACTCACCTTTCCCCTTAAGCAAGCATAAGTTGGCTTTCTACATTTGAGACCCTGTTCTGTTTTGTAATTCAGTTCCTGTGTAGCCAAGTTTACATTCCGTGTATTAGTGATATCTTATGATGTTTCTTTTCCTGTGTGACTTATTTCACTTAGAATCATCGTACCTGAATCCACTCATTATGCTGCTACGGGCCTGATGACATAGATTTCATTGCTGAGTGATATTGCATTGTACGTAAGTACCACAACTTCTTTATCCATTTTTCGCTTTCTGCGATATTGAACTTGTACTGTAAACGAGGTTCTTGTAAACAGAGGCGTCCCAAACTTTGGGGTGGCTGTGTCTTTTTGATTTTAATTTCCCTAAGCTATAGGACCATAAGTGGAAGTGCCCTAGGCTCTGTTGCTTTGTTTTTTAGATGTTTCAGGAAACACCATACACTGCTCCCCAGTGGCTGTTGGCAATTTACATCCCGCCCATCAGCATAACAAGGCTCCCAGATCTCCATGGCCTGTTCTGCCTTTCTGGATTTTACACTTTTTTCAGATGGCCCTTTGACGGGGGTGGGGGGGGGCAGTGAGACTTCATTGTAGTGCAGATTTCCTTTGCAAGCTTGCTTGGTTGGCCAAAAAGGGCGTATGCGTTTTTTTCCTGAATATATTCAGGAAAAAACGCATACGCCCTTTTTGGCCAAGTGCATCATTGTGGACGTTCTGCCTCTTTTCCTATGCTTTACATGCAATTCCAGTCTACCTCCTGAAATCGGTTGCCTGCTATTCTGCCCCGCTTTCAAGTCCTCTTGGCAGCCTTACTTCAATGTATTTTTGGACGATAGCTGTCATTTATAACTCTGCAGGTTTGTGAATGACAGTGCCCCTGAGCTCCTTTCTTCAACACGCTTTCTTGTGAGCTGGCCGCAACACCGCAGGATTGCTTCAGGCCCTAGTGTGGTTCCGGCATGGCAAGTTGAGCCTTTGGTTAATTCCTCTTCCTGGTGGGAAATGAGAGTTAAATTTGCCCATCCAGACACCTCCAGCTAGTCTCTCATTGGTCCTCACTATTCCTGTTCATCTTCCGCAGAAATTGCAAACTGGGCCAAACAGGAGGTTAAAGGCACTGACTCTCCAAGACGGGAGAGTGTTAGCAAAGCGTCTGGAATGTTGCACCCGAGTACCAGGGAACAAAAACTGAGACATATTTGACACGTCTCCTGATCACACGGTTGATCATACTCTGGGTTCCACATGCATGTTTTAGCTGAAGGAAGAATCCCTTAAACCTGGAGAGTTGAGATCCGTGGAATGGGTACCATGCAATACGACTTCAAAGGGTCTTCATTTGCTCACCGAACCTCTCCAATCCTATCACTGCTGCGTTTATGCCCCTGTACACACGCTTGATTCTCTTTCGGAGACTTAGCAATCCATAGGTTTTAAGATACTTACTACTCAGGTACATGCTTAGGCGTTTAATATGGGGTGTTGAGTCCATTTCGTTGAGCAAGGAGTAGCTCTTGTCTATTCCATATTTGGCTTAAGGAACTTTATCTGTGCTCATTTCAATCTCTGGTTTTATGCAGCACCCCAACTCACCTTTCCCCTTAAGCAAGCATAAGTTGGTTTTCTACATTTGAGACCCTGTTCTGTTTTGTAATCCAGTTCCTGTGTAGCCAAGTTTACATTCCGTGTACTAGTGTTATCTTATGATGTTTCTTTTTCTGTGTGACTTATTTCAGTTAGAATCGTCATACCTGAATCCACTCATTATGCTGCTACGGGCCTGATGACATAGATTTCATTGCTGAGTGATATTGCATTGTACGTAAGTACCACAACTTCTTTATCCATTTTTCACTTTCTGCGATATTGACCTTGTACCGTAAACGAGGTTCTTGTAAACAGAGCCGTCCCAAACTTTGGGGTGGCTGTGTCTTTTTGATTTTAATTTCCCAAGGCTATAGGACCATAAGTGGAAGTGCCCTAGGCTCTGTTGCTTTGTTTTTTAGATGTTTCAGGAAACACCATACACTTCTCCCGAGTGGCTGTTGGCAGTTTACATCCTGCCCATCAGCATAACAAGGCTCCCAGTTCTCCATGGCCTGTCCTGCCTTTCTGGATTTTACACTTTTTTCAGATGGCCCTTTTGACCTGGGGGCAGAGAGACGTCATTGTAGTGCAGATTTCCTTTGCAAACTTGCTTGGTTGGCCAAAAAGGGCGTATGCGTTTTTTCCTGAATATATTCAGGAAAAAACGCATACGCCCTTTTTGGCCAAGTGCATCATTGTGGACGTTCTGCCTCTTTTCCTATGCTTTACATGCAATTCCAGTCTACCTCCTGAAATCGGTTTCCTGCAATTCTGCCCCACTTTCAAGTCCTCTTGTCAGCCTTACTTCAATATATTTTTGGACGATAGCTGTCATTTATAACTCTGCAGGTTTGTGAATTACAGTGCCCCTGAGCTCCTTTCTTCAACCCGCTTTCTTGTTAGCTGGCCTCAACACTGCAGGATTGCTTCAGGCCCTAGTGTGGTTCCGGCACGGCACGCTGAGCCTTTGGTTAATTCCTCTTCCTGGTGGGAAATGAGAGTTAAATTTGCCCCTCCAGACACCTCCACCTAGTCTCTCATTGGTTCTCCCTATTCCTGTTCATTTTCCGCAGAAATTGCAAACTGGGCCAAACAGGAGGTTAAAGGCACTGACTCTCCAAGTGGGGAGAGTGTTAGTAAAGCGTCTGGAATGTTGCACCCGAGTACCAGGGGACGAAAACTGAGACACATTTGAACACGTTTCCCGATCACACGGTGGATCATACTCTGGGTTCCACATGCATGTTTTAGCTGAAGGAAGAATCCCTTAAACCTGGAGAGTTGAGACCCATGGAATGGTTACCATGCAATATAACTTCAAAGGGTCTGCATTTGCTCACCGAACCTCACCAATCCTATCACTGCTGCGTTTATGCCGCTGTACACACGCTTGATTCTCTTTCGGAGACATATAAATCCATAGGTTTTAAGATTCTTACTAGTCAGGTATATTCTTAGGCGTTTAATATGGGGTGTTGAGTCCACTTCGTTGAGCAAGGAGTAGCTCTTGTCTGTTACATATTAGGCTTAAGGAACTTTATCTGTGCTGATTTCAATCTCTGGTTTTATGCAGCACCCCAACTCACCTTTCCCCTTAAGCAAGCATAAGTTGGTTTTCTAAATTTGAGACCCTGTTCTGTTTTGTAAGTCAGTTCCTCTGTAGCCAAGTTTACATTCCGTGTATTAGTGATATCTTATGATGTTTCTTTTTCTGTGTGACTTATTTCAGTTAGAATCATCATACCTGAATCCACTCATTATGCTGCTACGGGCCTGATGACATAGATGTCATTGCTGAGTGATATTGCATTGTACGTAAGTACCACAACTTCTTTTCCATTTTTCGCTTTCTGTGATATTGAACTTGTACCGTAAACGAGGTTCTTGTAAACAGAGCCATCCCAAACTTTGGGGTGGCTGTGTCTTTTTGATTTTAATTTCCCTAAGCTATAGGACCATAAGTGGAAGTGCCCTAGGCTCTGTTGCTTTGTTTTTTAGATGTTTCAGGAAACACCATACACTTCTCCAGAGTGGCTGTTGGCAATTTACATCCCGCCCATCAGCATAACAAGGCTCCCAGTTCTCCATGGCCTGTCCTGCCTTTCTGGATTTTACACTTTTTTCAGATGGCCCTTTTGACCGGGGGGCAGAGAGACTTCATTGTAGTGCAGATTTCCTTTGCAAGCTTGCTTGGTTGGCCAAAAAGGGCGTATGCGTTTTTTTCCTGAATATATTCAGGAAAAAACGCATACGCCCTTTTTGGCCAAGTGCATCATTGTGGACGTTCTGCCTCTTTTCCTATGCTTTACATGCAATTCCAGTCTACCTCCTGAAATCGGTTGCCTGCTATTCTGCCCCGCTTTCAAGTCCTCTTGGCAGCCTTACTTCAATGTATTTTTGGACGATAGCTGTCATTTATAACTCTGCAGGTTTGTGAATGACAGTGCCCCTGAGCTCCTTTCTTCAACCCGCTTTCTTGTGAGCTGGCCGCAACACCGCAGGATTGCTTCAGGCCCTAGTGTGGTTCCGGCATGGCAAGTTGAGCCTTTGGTTAATTCCTCTTCCTGGTGGGAAATGAGAGTTAAATTTGCCCATCCAGACACCTCCAGCTAGTCTCTCATTGGTCCTCACTATTCCTGTTCATCTTCCGCAGAAATTGCAAACTGGGCCAAACAGGAGGTTAAAGGCACTGACTCTCCAAGACGGGAGAGTGTTAGCAAAGCGTCTGGAATGTTGCACCCGAGTACCAGGGAACAAAAACTGAGACATATTTGACACGTCTCCTGATCACACGGTTGATCATACTCTGGGTTCCACATGCATGTTTTAGCTGAAGGAAGAATCCCTTAAACCTGGAGAGTTGAGATCCGTGGAATGGGTACCATGCAATACGACTTCAAAGGGTCTTCATTTGCTCACCGAACCTCTCCAATCCTATCACTGCTGCGTTTATGCCCCTGTACACACGCTTGATTCTCTTTCGGAGACATAGCAATCCATAGGTTTTAAGATACTTACTACTCAGGTACATGCTTAGGCGTTTAATATGGGGTGTTGAGTCCATTTCGTTGAGCAAGGAGTAGCTCTTGTCTATTCCATATTTGGCTTAAGGAACTTTATCTGTGCTCATTTCAATCTCTGGTTTTATGCAGCACCCCAACTCACCTTTCCCCTTAAGCAAGCATAAGTTGGTTTTCTACATTTGAGACCCTGTTCTGTTTTGTAATCCAGTTCCTGTGTAGCCAAGTTTACATTCCATGTACTAGTGTTATCTTATGATGTTTCTTTTTCTGTGTGACTTATTTCAGTTAGAATCATCATACCTGAATCCACTCATTATGCTGCTGCGGGCCTCATGACATAGATTTCATTACTGAGGTATATTGCATTGTACGTAAGTACCACAACTACTTTATCCATTTTTCACTTTCTGCGATATTGAACTTGTACCGTAAACGAGGTTCTTGTAAACAGAGCCGTCCCAAACTTTGGGGTGGCTGTGTCTTTTTGATTTTAATTTCCCTAAGCTATAGGACCATAAGTGGAAGTGCCCTAGGCTCTGTTGCTTTGTTTTTTAGATGTTTCAGGAAACACCATACACTTCTCCCCAGTGGCTGTTGGCAATTTACATACCGCCCATCAGCATAACAAGGCTCCCAGGTCTCCATGGCCTGTCCTGCCTTTCTGGATTTTACACTTTTTTCAGATGGCCCTTTTGACCGGGGGGAAGTGAGACTTCATTGTAGTGCAGATTTCCTTTGCAAGCTTGCTTGGTTGGCCAAAAAGGGCGTATGCGTTTTTTCCTGAATATATTCAGGAAAAAACGCATACGGCCTTTTTGGCCAAGTGCATCATTGTGGACATTCTGCCTCTTTTCCTATGCTTTAAATGCAATTCCAGTCTACCTCCTGAAATCGGTTTCCTGCAATTCTGCCCCGCTTTCAAGTCCCCTTGGCAGCCTTACTTCAGTATATTTTTGGACGATAGCTGTCATTTATAACTCTGCAGGTTTGTGAATTACAGTACCCCTGAGCTCCTTTCTTCAACTCGCTTTCTTTTGAGCTGGCCGCACCAGCGCAGGATTGCTTCAGGCCCTAATCTGGTACTGGCACGGCACGCTGAGCCTTTGGTTAATTCCTCTTCCCGGTGGGAAATGAGAGTTCAATTTGCCCGTCCAGACACCTCCAGCTAGTCTCTCATTGGTTCTCCCTATTCCTGTTCATCTTCCGCAGAAATTGCAAACTGGGCCACCAGGAGGTTAAAGGCACTGACTCTCCAAGTGGGGAGAGTGTTAGTAAAGCGTCTGGAATGTTGCACCCGAGTACCAGGGGACGAAAACTGAGACATATTTGAACACATCTCCCGATCACACGGTTGATCATACTCTGGGTTCCACATGCATGTTTTAGCTGAAGGAAGAATCCCTTAAACCTGGAGAGTAGAGACCCGTGGAATGGGTACCATGCAATATGACTTCAAAGGGTCTTCATTTGCTCACCGAACCTCTCCAATCCTATCACTGCTGCGTTTATGCCCCTGTACACACGCTTGATTCTCTTTCGGAGACATAGCAATCCATAGGTTTTCAGATACTTACTAGTCAGATACATTCTTACACGTTTAATATGGGGTGTTGAGTCCATTTCGTTGAGCAAGGAGTAGCTCTTGACTATTCCATATTTGGCTTAAGGAACTTTATCTGTGCTCATTTCAATCTCTGGTTTTATGCAGCACCCCAACTCACCTTTCCCCTTAAGCAAGCATAAGTTGGTTTTCTAAATTTGAGACCCTGTTCTGTTTTGTAATTCAGTTCCTCTGTAGCCAAGTTTACATTCCGTGTATTAGTGATATCTTATGATGTTTCTTTTTCTGTGTGACTTATTTCATTTAGAATCATCATACCTGAATCCACTCATTATGCTGCTACGGGCCTGATGACATAGATGTCATTGCTTAGTGATATTGCATTGTACGTAAGTACCACAACTTCTTTTCCATTTTTCGCTTTCTGTGATATTGAACTTGTACCGTAAACGAGGTTCTTGTAAACAGAGCCGTCCCAAACTTTGGGGTGGCTGTGTCTTTTTGATTTTAATTTCCCTAAGCTATAGGACCATAAGTGGAAGTGCCCTAGGCTCTGTTGCTTTGTTTTTTAGATGTTTCAGGAAACACCATACACTTCTCCAGAGTGGCTGTTGGCAATTTACATCCCGCCCATCAGCATAACAAGGCTCCCAGTTCTCCATGGCCTGTTCTGCCTTTCTGGATTTTACACTTTTTTCAGATGGCCCTTTTGACCGGGGGGCAGAGAGACTTCATTGTAGTGCAGATTTCCTTTGCAAGCTTGCTTGGTTGGCCAAAAAGGGCGTATGCGTTTTTTCCTGAATATATTCAGGAAAAAACGCATACGCCCTTTTTGGCCAAGTGCATCATTGTGGACGTTCTGCCTCTTTTCCTATGCTTTACATGCAATTCCAGTCTACCTCCTGAAATCGGTTTCCTGCAATTCTGCCCCGATTTCAAGTCCCCTTGGCAGCCTTACTTCAATATATTTTTGGACGATAGCTGTCATTTATAACTCTGCAGGTTTGTGAATTACAGTGCCCCTGAGCTCCTTTCTTCAACTCGCTTTCTTGTGAGCTGGCCGCAACACAACAGGATAGCTTCAGGGCCCAGTGTGGTTCTGGCACGGCACGCTAAGCCTTTGGTTAATTCCTCTTCTTGGTGGGAAATGAGAGTTCAATTTGCCCGTCCAGACACCTCCAGCTAGTCTCTCATTGGTTCTCCCTATTCCTGTTCATCTTCCGCAGAAATTGCAAACTGGGCCAAACAGGAGGTTAAAGGCTCTGACTCTCCAAGTGGGGAGAGTGTTAGTAAAGCGTCTGGAATGTTGTACCCGAGTACCAGGGGACGAAAACTGAGACATATTGGAACACGTTTCCCGATCACATGGTGGATCATACTCTGGGTTCCACATGCATGTTTTAGCTGAAGGAAGAATCCCTTAAACCTGGAGAGTTGAGACCCATGGAATGGTTACCATGCAATATAACTTCAAAGGGTCTGCATTTGCTCACCGAACCTCACCAATCCTATCACTGCTGCGTGTATGCCGCTGTACACACGCTTGATTCTCTTTCAGAGACATATAAATCCATAGGTTTTAAGATTCTTACTAGTCAGGTATATTCTTAGGCGTTTAATATGGGGTGTTGAGTCCACTTCGTTGAGCAAGGAGTAGCTCTTGTCTATTACATATTTGGCTTATGGAACGGTATCTGTGCTAATTTCAATCTCTGGTTTTATGCAGCACCCCAACTCACCTTTCCCCTTAAGCAAGCATAAGTTGGCTTTCTACATTTGAGACCCTGTTCTGTTTTGTAATTCAGTTCCTGTGTAGCCAAGTTTACATTCCGTGTATTAGTGATATCTTATGATGTTTCTTTTCCTGTGTGACTTATTTCACTTAGAATCATCGTACCTGAATCCACTCATTATGCTGCTACGGGCCTGATGACATAGATTTCATTGCTGAGTGATATTGCATTGTACGTAAGTACCACAACTTCTTTATCCATTTTTCGCTTTCTGCGATATTGAACTTGTACTGTAAACGAGGTTCTTGTAAACAGAGGCGTCCCAAACTTTGGGGTGGCTGTGTCTTTTTGATTTTAATTTCCCTAAGCTATAGGACCATAAGTGGAAGTGCCCTAGGCTGTGTTGCTTTGTTTTTTAGATGTTTCAGGAAACACCATACACTGCTCCCCAGTGGCTGTTGGCAATTTACATCCCGCCCATCAGCATAACAAGGCTCCCAGTTCTCCATGGCCTGTTCTGCCTTTCTGGATTTTACACTTTTTTCAGATGGCCCTTTTGACGGGGGTGGGGGGGGGCAGTGAGACTTCATTGTAGTGCAGATTTCCTTTGCAAGCTTGCTTGGTTGGCCAAAAAGGGCGTATGCGTTTTTTTCCTGAATATATTCAGGAAAAAACGCATACGCCCTTTTTGGCCAAGTGCATCATTGTGGACGTTCTGCCTCTTTTCCTATGCTTTACATGCAATTCCAGTCTACCTCCTGAAATCGGTTGCCTGCTATTCTGCCCCGCTTTCAAGTCCTCTTGGCAGCCTTACTTCAATGTATTTTTGGACGATAGCTGTCATTTATAACTCTGCAGGTTTGTGAATGACAGTGCCCCTGAGCTCCTTTCTTCAACACGCTTTCTTGTGAGCTGGCCGCAACACCGCAGGATTGCTTCAGGCCCTAGTGTGGTTCCGGCATGGCAAGTTGAGCCTTTGGTTAATTCCTCTTCCTGGTGGGAAATGAGAGTTAAATTTGCCCGTCCAGACACCTCCAGCTAGTCTCTCATTGGTCCTCACTATTCCTGTTCATCTTCCGCAGAAATTGCAAACTGGGCCAAACAGGAGGTTAAAGGCACTGACTCTCCAAGACGGGAGAGTGTTAGCAAAGCGTCTGGAATGTTGCACCCGAGTACCAGGGAACAAAAACTGAGACATATTTGACACGTCTCCTGATCACACGGTTGATCATACTCTGGGTTCCACATGCATGTTTTAGCTGAAGGAAGAATCCCTTAAACCTGGAGAGTTGAGATCCGTGGAATGGGTACCATGCAATATGACTTCAAACGGTCTTCATTTGCTCACCGAACCTCTCCAATCCTATCACTGCTGCGTTTATGCCCCTGTACACACGCTTGATTCTCTTTCGGAGACATAGCAATCCATAGGTTTTCAGATACTTACTAGTCAGGTACATGCTTAGGCGTTTAATATGGGGTGTTGAGTCCATTTCGTTGAGCAAGGAGTAGCTCTTGTCTATTCCATATTTGGCTTAAGGAACTTTATCTGTGCTCATTTCAATCTCTGGTTTTATGCAGCAACCCAACTCACCTTTCCCCTTAAGCAAGCATAAGTTGGTTTTCTAAATTTGAGACCCCGTTCTGTTTTGTAATTCAGTTCCTGTGTAGCCAAGTTTACATTCTGTGTATTAGTGATATCTTATGATGTTTCTTTTTCTGTGTGACTTCTTTCAGTTAGAATCATCATATCTGAATCCACTCATTATGCTGCTACAGGCCTGATGACATAGATTTCTTTGCTGAGGGATATTGCATTGTACATAAGTACCACAACTACTTTATCCATATTTCACTTTCTGCGATATTGAACTTGTACCGTAAACGAGGTTCTTGTAAACAGAGCCGTCCCAAACTTTGGGGTGGCTGTGTCTTTTTGATTTTAATTTCCCAAGTCTATAGGACCATAAGTGGAAGTGCCCTAGGCTCTGTTGCTTTGTTTTTTAGATGTTTCAGGAAACACCATACACTTCTCCCGAGTGGCTGTTGGCAGTTTACATCCTGCCCATCAGCATAACAAGGCTCCCAGTTCTCCATGGCCTGTCCTGCCTTTCTGGATTTTACACTTTTTTCAGATGGCCCTTTTGACCGGGGGGCAGAGAGACGTCATTGTAGTGCAGATTTCCTTTGCAAGCTTGCTTGGTTGGCCAAAAAGGGCGTATGCGTTTTTTCCTGAATATATTCAGGAAAAAACGCATACGCCCTTTTTGGCCAAGTGCATCATTGTGGACGTTCTGCCTCTTTTCCTATGCTTTACATGCAATTCCAGTCTACCTCCTGAAATCGGTTTCCTGCAATTCTGCCCCACTTTCAAGTCCTCTTGTCAGCCTTACTTCAATATATTTTTGGACGATAGCTGTCATTTATAACTCTGCAGGTTTGTGAATTACAGTGCCTCTGAGCTCCTTTCTTCAACCCGCTTTCTTGTGAGCTGGCCTCAACACTGCAGGATTGCTTCAGGCCCTAGTGTGGTTCCGGCACGGCACGCTGAGCCTTTGGTTAATTCCTCTTCCTGGTGGGAAATGAGAGTTAAATTTGCCCCTCCAGACACCTCCACCTAGTCTCTCATTGGTTCTCCCTATTCCTGTTCATTTTCCGCAGAAATTGCAAACTGGGCCAAACAGGAGGTTAAAGGCACTGACTCTCCAAGTGGGGAGAGTGTTAGTAAAGCGTCTGGAATGTTGCACCCGAGTACCAGGGGACGAAAACTGAGACACATTTGAACACGTTTCCCGATCACACGGTGGATCATACTCTGGGTTCCACATGCATGTTTTAGCTGAAGGAAGAATCCCTTAAACCTGGAGAGTTGAGACCCATGGAATGGTTACCATGCAATATAACTTCAAAGGGTCTGCATTTGCTCACCGAACCTCACCAATCCTATCACTGCTGCGTTTATGCCGCTGTACACACGCTTGATTCTCTTTCGGAGACATATAAATCCATAGGTTTTAAGATTCTTACTAGTCAGGTATATTCTTAGGCGTTTAATATGGGGTGTTGAGTCCACTTCGTTGAGCAAGGAGTAGCTCTTGTCTGTTACATATTAGGCTTAAGGAACTTTATCTGTGCTGATTTCAATCTCTGGTTTTATGCAGCACCCCAACTCACCTTTCCCCTTAAGCAAGCATAAGTTGGTTTTCTAAATTTGAGACCCTGTTCTGTTTTGTAATTCAGTTCCTCTGTAGCCAAGTTTACATTCCGTGTATTAGTGATATCTTATGATGTTTCTTTTTCTGTGTGACTTATTTCAGTTAGAATCATCATACCTGAATCCACTCATTATGCTGCTACGGGCCTGATGACATAGATGTCATTGCTGAGTGATATTGCATTGTACGTAAGTACCACAACTTCTTTTCCATTTTTCGCTTTCTGTGATATTGAACTTGTACCGTAAACGAGGTTCTTGTAAACAGAGGCGTCCCAAACTTTGGGGTGGCTGTGTCTTTTTGATTTTAATTTCCCTAAGCTATAGGACCATAAGTGGAAGTGCCCTAGGCTCTGTTGCTTTGTTTTTTAGATGTTTCAGGAAACACCATACACTTCTCCAGAGTGGCTGTTGGCAATTTACATCCCGCCCATCAGCATAACAAGGCTCCCAGTTCTCCATGGCCTGTCCTGCCTTTCTGGATTTTACACTTTTTTCAGATGGCCCTTTTGACCGGGGGGCAGAGAGACTTCATTGTAGTGCAGATTTCCTTTGCAAGCTTGCTTGGTTGGCCAAAAAGGGCGTATGCGTTTTTTTCCTGAATATATTCAGGAAAAAACGCATACGGCCTTTTTGGCCAAGTGCATCATTGTGGACGTTCTGCCTCTTTTCCTATGCTTTACATGCAATTCCAGTCTACCTCCTGAAATCGGTTGCCTGCTATTCTGCCCCGCTTTCAAGTCCTCTTGGCAGCCTTACTTCAATGTATTTTTGGACGATAGCTGTCATTTATAACTCTGCAGGTTTGTGAATGACAGTGCCCCTGAGCTCCTTTCTTCAACCCGCTTTCTTGTGAGCTGGCCGCAACACCGCAGGATTGCTTCAGGCCCTAGTGTGGTTCCGGCATGGCAAGTTGAGCCTTTGGTTAATTCCTCTTCCTGGTGGGAAATGAGAGTTAAATTTGCCCATCCAGACACCTCCAGCTAGTCTCTCATTGGTCCTCACTATTCCTGTTCATCTTCCGCAGAAATTGCAAACTGGGCCAAACAGGAGGTTAAAGGCACTGACTCTCCAAGACGGGAGAGTGTTAGCAAAGCGTCTGGAATGTTGCACCCGAGTACCAGGGAACAAAAACTAAGACATATTTGACACGTCTCCTGATCACACGGTTGATCATACTCTGGGTTCCACATGCATGTTTTAGCTGAAGGAAGAATCCCTTAAACCTGGAGAGTTGAGATCCGTGGAATGGGTACCATGCAATACGACTTCAAAGGGTCTTCATTTGCTCACCGAACCTCTCCAATCCTATCACTGCTGCGTTTATGCCCCTGTACACACGCTTGATTCTCTTTCGGAGACATAGCAATCCATAGGTTTTAAGATACTTACTACTCAGGTACATGCTTAGGCGTTTAATATGGGGTGTTGAGTCCATTTCGTTGAGCAAGGAGTAGCTCTTGTCTATTCCATATTTGGCTTAAGGAACTTTATCTGTGCTCATTTCAATCTCTGGTTTTATGCAGCACCCCAACTCACCTTTCCCCTTAAGCAAGCATAAGTTGGTTTTCTACATTTGAGACCCTGTTCTGTTTTGTAATCCAGTTCCTGTGTAGCCAAGTTTACATTCCGTGTACTAGTGTTATCTTATGATGTTTCTTTTTCTGTGTGACTTATTTCAGTTAGAATCATCATACCTGAATCCACTCATTATGCTGCTGCGGGCCTCATGACATAGATTTCATTACTGAGGTATATTGCATTGTACGTAAGTACCACAACTACTTTATCCATTTTTCACTTTCTGCGATATTGAACTTGTACCGTAAACGAGGTTCTTGTAAACAGAGCCGTCCCAAACTTTGGGGTGGCTGTGTCTTTTTGATTTTAATTTCCCTAAGCTATAGGACCATAAGTGGAAGTGCCCTAGGCTCTGTTGCTTTGTTTTTTAGATGTTTCAGGAAACACCATACACTTCTCCCCAGTGGCTGTTGGCAATTTACATACCGCCCATCAGCATAACAAGGCTCCCAGTTCTCCATGGCCTGTCCTGCCTTTCTGGATTTTACACTTTTTTCAGATGGCCCTTTTGACCGGGGGGAAGTGAGACTTCATTGTAGTGCAGATTTCCTTTGCAAGCTTGCTTGGTTGGCCAAAAAGGGCGTATGCGTTTTTTCCTAAATATATTCAGGAAAAAACGCATACGGCCTTTTTGGCCAAGTGCATCATTGTGGACATTCTGCCTCTTTTCCTATGCTTTAAATGCAATTCCAGTCTACCTCCTGAAATCGGTTTCCTGCAATTCTGCCCCGCTTTCAAGTCCCCTTGGCAGCCTTACTTCAGTATATTTTTGGACGATAGCTGTCATTTATAACTCTGCAGGTTTGTGAATTACAGTACCCCTGAGCTCCTTTCTTCAACTCGCTTTCTTGTGAGCTGGCCGCACCAGCGCAGGATTGCTTCAGGCCCTAATCTGGTACTGGCACGGCACGCTGAGCCTTTGGTTAATTCCTCTTCCCGGTGGGAAATGAGAGTTCAATTTGCCCGTCCAGACACCTCCAGCTAGTCTCTCATTGGTTCTCCCTATTCCTGTTCATCTTCCGCAGAAATTGCAAACTGGGCCACCAGGAGGTTAAAGGCACTGACTCTCCAAGTGGGGAGAGTGTTAGTAAAGCGTCTGGAATGTTGCACCCGAGTACCAGGGGACGAAAACTGAGACATATTTGAACACATCTCCCGATCACACGGTTGATCATACTCTGGGTTCCACATGCATGTTTTAGCTGAAGGAAGAATCCCTTAAACCTGGAGAGTAGAGACCCGTGGAATGGGTACCATGCAATATGACTTCAAAGGGTCTTCATTTGCTCACCGAACCTCTCCAATCCTATCACTGCTGCGTTTATGCCCCTGTACACACGCTTGATTCTCTTTCGGAGACATAGCAATCCATAGGTTTTCAGATACTTACTAGTCAGATACATTCTTACACGTTTAATATGGGGTGTTGAGTCCATTTCGTTGAGCAAGGAGTAGCTCTTGACTATTCCATATTTGGCTTAAGGAACTTTATCTGTGCTCATTTCAATCTCTGGTTTTATGCAGCACCCCAACTCACCTTTCCCCTTAAGCAAGCATAAGTTGGTTTTCTACATTTGAGACCCTGTTCTGTTTTGTAATCCAGTTCCTGTGTAGCCAAGTTTACATTCCGTGTACTAGTGTTATCTTATGATGTTTCTTTTTCTGTGTGACTTATTTCAGTTAGAATCATCATACCTGAATCCACTCATTATGCTGCTACGGGCCTGATGACATAGATTTCATTGCTGAGTGATATTGCATTGTACGTAAGTACCACAACTTCTTTATCCATTTTTCGCTTTCTGCGATATTGACCTTGTACCGTAAACGAGGTTCTTGTAAACAGAGCCGTCCCAAACTTTGGGGTGGCTGTGTCTTTTTGATTTTAATTTCCCAAGGCTATAGGACCATAAGTGGAAGTGCCCTAGGCTCTGTTGCTTTGTTTTTTAGATGTTTCAGGAAACACCATACACTTCTCCCGAGTGGCTGTTGGCAGTTTACATCCCGCCCATCAGCATAACAAGGCTCCCAGTTCTCCATGGCCTGTCCTGCCTTTCTGGATTTTACACTTTTTTCAGATGGCCCTTTTGACCGGGGGGCAGAGAGACGTCATTGTAGTGCAGATTTCCTTTGCAAGCTTGCTTGGTTGGCCAAAAAGGGCGTATGCGTTTTTTCCTGAATATATTCAGGAAAAAACGCATACGCCCTTTTTGGCCAAGTGCATCATTGTGGACGTTCTGCCTCTTTTCCTATGCTTTACATGCAATTCCAGTCTACCTCCTGAAATCGGTTTCCTGCAATTCTGCCCCACTTTCAAGTCCTCTTGTCAGCCTTACTTCAATATATTTTTGGACGATAGCTGTCATTTATAACTCTGCAGGTTTGTGAATGACAGTGCCCCTGAGCTCCTTTCTTCAACCCGCTTTCTTGTGAGCTGGCCTCAACACTGCAGGATTGCTTCAGGCCCTAGTGTGGTTCCGGCACGGCACGCTGAGCCTTTGGTTAATTCCTCTTCCTGGTGGGAAATGAGAGTTAAATTTGCCCCTCCAGACACCTCCACCTAGTCTCTCATTGGTTCTCCCTATTCCTGTTCATTTTCCGCAGAAATTGCAAACTGGGCCAAACAGGAGGTTAAAGGCACTGACTCTCCAAGTGGGGAGAGTGTTAGTAAAGCGTCTGGAATGTTGCACCCGAGTACCAGGGGACGAAAACTGAGACACATTTGAACACGTTTCCCGATCACACGGTGGATCATACTCTGGGTTCCACATGCATGTTTTAGCTGAAGGAAGAATCCCTTAAACCTGGAGAGTTGAGACCCATGGAATGGTTACCATGCAATATAACTTCAAAGGGTCTGCATTTGCTCACCGAACCTCACCAATCCTATCACTGCTGCGTTTATGCCGCTGTACACACGCTTGATTCTCTTTCGGAGACATATAAATCCATAGGTTTTAAGATTCTTACTAGTCAGGTATATTCTTAGGCGTTTAATATGGGGTGTTGAGTCCACTTCGTTGAGCAAGGAGTAGCTCTTGTCTGTTACATATTAGGCTTAAGGAACTTTATCTGTGCTGATTTCAATCTCTGGTTTTATGCAGCACCCCAACTCACCTTTCCCCTTAAGCAAGCATAAGTTGGTTTTCTAAATTTGAGACCCTGTTCTGTTTTGTAATTCAGTTCCTCTGTAGCCAAGTTTACATTCCATGTACTAGTGATATCTTATGATGTTTCTTTTTCTGTGTGACTTATTTCAGTTAGAATCATCATATCTGAATCCACTCATTATGCTGCTACGGGCCTGATGACATAGATGTCATTGCTGAGTGATATTGCATTGTACGTAAGTACCACAACTTCTTTTCCATTTTTCGCTTTCTGTGATATTGAACTTGTACCGTAAACGAGGTTCTTGTAAACAGAGCCGTCCCAAACTTTGGGGTGGCTGTGTCTTTTTGATTTTAATTTCCCTAAGCTATAGGACCATAAGTGGAAGTGCCCTAGGCTCTGTTGCTTTGTTTTTTAGATGTTTCAGGAAACACCATACACTTCTCCAGAGTGGCTGTTGGCAATTTACATCCCGCCCATCAGCATAACAAGGCTCCCAGTTCTCCATGGCCTGTTCTGCCTTTCTGGATTTTACACTTTTTTCAGATGGCCCTTTTGACCGGGGGGCAGAGAGACTTCATTGTAGAGCAGATTTCCTTTGCAAGCTTGCTTGGTTGGCCAAAAAGGGCGTATGCATTTTTTCCTGAATATATTCAGGAAAAAACGCATACGCCCTTTTTGGCCAAGTGCATCATTGTGGACGTTCTGCCTCTTTTCCTATGCTTTACATGCAATTCCAGTCTACCTCCTGAAATCGGTTTCCTGCAATTCTGCCCCGATTTCAAGTCCTCTTGGCAGCCTTACTTCAATATATTTTTGGACGATAGCTGTCATTTATAACTCTGCAGGTTTGTGAATTACAGTGCCCCTGAGCTCCTTTCTTCAACTCGCTTTCTTGTGAGCTGGCCGCAACACAACAGGATAGCTTCAGGGCCCAGTGTGGTTCTGGCACGGCACGCTAAGCCTTTGGTTAATTCCTCTTCTTGGTGGGAAATGAGAGTTCAATTTGCCCGTCCAGACACCTCCAGCTAGTCTCTCATTGGTTCTCCCTATTCCTGTTCATCTTCCGCAGAAATTGCAAACTGGGCCAAACAGGAGGTTAAAGGCTCTGACTCTCCAAGTGGGGAGAGTGTTAGTAAAGCGTCTGGAATGTTGTACCCGAGTACCAGGGGACGAAAACTGAGACATATTGGAACACGTTTCCCGATCACATGGTGGATCATACTCTGGGTTCCACATGCATGTTTTAGCTGAAGGAAGAATCCCTTAAACCTGGAGAGTTGAGACCCATGGAATGGTTACCATGCAATATAACTTCAAAGGGTCTGCATTTGCTCACCGAACCTCACCAATCCTATCACTGCTGCGTGTATGCCGCTGTACACACGCTTGATTCTCTTTCAGAGACATATAAATCCATAGGTTTTAAGATTCTTACTAGTCAGGTATATTCTTAGGCGTTTAATATGGGGTGTTGAGTCCACTTCGTTGAGCAAGGAGTAGCTCTTGTCTATTACATATTTGGCTTATGGAACGGTATCTGTGCTAATTTCAATCTCTGGTTTTATGCAGCACCCCAACTCACCTTTCCCCTTAAGCAAGCATAAGTTGGTTTTCTACATTTGAGACCCTGTTCTGTTTTGTAATCCAGTTCCTGTGTAGCCAAGTTTACATTCCGTGTACTAGTGTTATCTTATGATGTTTCTTTTTCTGTGTGACTTATTTCACTTAGAATCATCGTACCTGAATCCACTCATTATGCTGCTACGGGCCTGATGACATAGATTTCATTGCTGAGTGATATTGCATTGTACGTAAGTACCACAACTTCTTTATCCATTTTTCGCTTTCTGCGATATTGAACTTGTACTGTAAACGAGGTTCTTGTAAACAGAGGCGTCCCAAACTTTGGGGTGGCTGTGTCTTTTTGATTTTAATTTCCCTAAGCTATAGGACCATAAGTGGAAGTGCCCTAGGCTCTGTTGCTTTGTTTTTTAGATGTTTCAGGAAACACCATACACTTCTCTCCAGTGTCTGTTGGCAATTTACATCCCGCCCATCAGCATAACAAGGCTCCCAGTTCTCCATGGCCTGTTCTGCCTTTCTGGATTTTACACTTTTTTCAGATGGCCCTTTTGACGGGGGTGGGGGGGGCAGTGAGACTTCATTGTAGTGCAGATTTCCTTTGCAAGCTTGCTTGGTTGGCCAAAAAGGGCGTATGCGTTTTTTTCCTGAATATATTCAGGAAAAAACGCATACGCCCTTTTTGGCCAAGTGCATCATTGTGGACGTTCTGCCTCTTTTCCTATGCTTTACATGCAATTCCAGTCTACCTCCTGAAATCGGTTGCCTGCTATTCTGCCCCGCTTTCAAGTCCTCTTGGCAGCCTTACTTCAATGTATTTTTGGACGATAGCTGTCATTTATAACTCTGCAGGTTTGTGAATGACAGTGCCCCTGAGCTCCTTTCTTCAACACGCTTTCTTGTGAGCTGGCCGCAACACCGCAGGATTGCTTCAGGCCCTAGTGTGGTTCCGGCATGGCAAGTTGAGCCTTTGGTTAATTCCTCTTCCTGGTGGGAAATGAGAGTTAAATTTGCCCATCCAGACACCTCCAGCTAGTCTCTCATTGGTCCTCCCTATTCCTGTTCATCTTCCGCAGAAATTGCAAACTGGGCCAAACAGGAGGTTAAAGGCACTGACTCTCCAAGACGGGAGAGTGTTAGCAAAGCGTCTGGAATGTTGCACCCGAGTACCAGGGAACAAAAACTGAGACATATTTGACACGTCTCCTGATCACACGGTTGATCATACTCTGGGTTCCACATGCATGTTTTAGCTGAAGGAAGAATCCCTTAAACCTGGAGAGTTGAGATCTGTGGAATGGGTACCATGCAATACGACTTCAAAGGGTCTTCATTTGCTCACCGAACCTCTCCAATCCTATCACTGCTGCGTTTATGCCCCTGTACACACGCTTGATTCTCTTTCGGAGACATAGCAATCCATAGGTTTTAAGATACTTACTACTCAGGTACATGCTTAGGCGTTTAATATGGGGTGTTGAGTCCATTTCGTTGAGCAAGGAGTAGCTCTTGTCTATTCCATATTTGGCTTAAGGAACTTTATCTGTGCTCATTTCAATCTCTGGTTTTATGCAGCACCCCAACTCACCTTTCCCCTTAAGCAAGCATAAGTTGGTTTTCTACATTTGAGACCCTGTTCTGTTTTGTAATCCAGTTCCTGTGTAGCCAAGTTTACATTCCGTGTACTAGTGTTATCTTATGATGTTTCTTTTTCTGTGTGACTTATTTCAGTTAGAATCATCATACCTGAATCCACTCATTATGCTGCTATGGGCCTGATGACATAGATTTCATTGCTGAGTGATATTGCATTGTACGTAAGTACCACAACTTCTTTATCCATTTTTCACTTTCTGCGATATTGACCTTGTACCGTAAACGAGGTTCTTGTAAACAGAGCCGTCCCAAACTTTGGGGTGGCTGTGTCTTTTTGATTTTAATTTCCCAAGGCTATAGGACCATAAGTGGAAGTGCCCTAGGCTCTGTTGCTTTGTTTTTTAGATGTTTCAGGAAACACCATACACTTCTCCCGAGTGGCTGTTGGCAGTTTACATCCCGCCCATCAGCATAACAAGGCTCCCAGTTCTCCATGGCCTGTCCTGCCTTTCTGGATTTTACACTTTTTTCAGATGGCCCTTTTGACCGGGGGGCAGAGAGACGTCATTGTAGTGCAGATTTCCTTTGCAAGCTTGCTTGGTTGGCCAAAAAGGGCGTATGCGTTTTTTCCTGAATATATTCAGGAAAAAACGCATACGCCCTTTTTGGCCAAGTGCATCATTGTGGACGTTCTGCCTCTTTTCCTATGCTTTACATGCAATTCCAGTCTACCTCCTGAAATCGGTTTCCTGTAATTCTGCCCCACTTTCAAGTCCTCTTGTCAGCCTTACTTCAATATATTTTTGGACGATAGCTGTCATTTATAACTCTGCAGGTTTGTGAATTACAGTGCCCCTGAGCTCCTTTCTTCAACCCGCTTTCTTGTGAGCTGGCCTCAACACTGCAGGATTGCTTCAGGCCCTAGTGTGGTTCCGGCACGGCACGCTGATCCTTTGGTTAATTCCTCTTCGTGGTGGGAAATGAGAGATAAATTTGCCCGTCCAGACACCTCCACCTAGTCTCTCATTGGTTCTCCCTATTCCTGTTCATTTTCCGCAGAAATTGCGAACTGGGCCAAACAGGACGTTAAAGGCACTGACTCTCCAAGTGGGGAGAGTGTTAGTAAAGCGTCTGGAATGTTGCACCCGAGTACCAAGGGACGAAAACTGAGACACATTTGAACACGTTTCCCGATCACACGGTGGATCATACTCTGGGTTCCACATGCATGTTTTAGCTGAAGGAAGAATCCCTTAAACCTGGAGAGTTGAGACCCATGGAATGGTTACCATGCAATATAACTTCAAAGGGTCTGCATTTGCTCACCGAACCTCACCAATCCTATCACTGCTGCGTTTATGCCGCTGTACACACGCTTGATTCTCTTTCGGAGACATATAAATCCATAGGTTTTAAGATTCTTACTAGTCAGGTATATTCTTAGGCGTTTAATATGGGGTGTTGAGTCCACTTCGTTGAGCAAGGAGTAGCTCTTGTCTGTTACATATTAGGCTTAAGGAACTTTATCTGTGCTGATTTCAATCTCTGGTTTTATGCAGCACCCCAACTCACCTTTCCCCTTAAGCAAGCATAAGTTGGTTTTCTAAATTTGAGACCCTATTCTGTTTTGTAATTCAGTTCCTCTGTAGCCAAGTTTACATTCCGTGTATTAGTGATATCTTATGATGTTTCTTTTTCTGTGTGACTTATTTCAGTTAGAATCATCATACCTGAATCCACTCATTATGCTGCTACGGGCCTGATGACATAGATGTCATTGCTGAGTGATATTGCATTGTACGTAAGTACCACAACTTCTTTTCCATTTTTCGCTTTCTGTGATATTGAACTTGTACCGTAAACGAGGTTCTTGTAAACAGAGGCGTCCCAAACTTATGGGGTGGCTGTGTCTTTTTGATTTTAATTTCCCTAAGCTATAGGACCATAAGTGGAAGTGCCCTAGGCTCTGTTGCTTTGTTTTTTAGATGTTTCAGGAAACACCATACACTGCTCCCCAGTGGCTGTTGGCAATTTACATTCCGCCCATCAGCATAACAAGGCTCCCAGTTCTCCATGGCCTGTCCTGCCTTTCTGGATTTTACACTTTTTTCAGATGGCCCTTTTGACCGGGGGGAAGTGAGACTTCATTGTACTGCAGATTTCCTTTGCAAGCTTGCTTGTTTGGCCAAAAAGGGCGTATGCGTTTTTTCCTGAATATATTCAGGAAAGAACGCATATGCCCTTTTTGGCCAAGTGCATCATTGTGGACGTTCTGCCTCTTTTCCTATGCTTTACATGCAATTCCAGTCTACCTCCTGAAATCGGTTTCCTGCAATTCTGCCCCACTTTCAAGTCCTCTTGTCAGCCTTACTTCAATATATTTTTGGACGATAGCTGTCATTTATAACTCTGCAGGGTTGTGAATTACAGTGCCCCTGAGCTCCTTTCTTCAACCCGCTTTCTTGTGAGCTGGCCTCAACACTGCAGGATTGCTTCAGGCCCTAGTGTGGTTCCGGCACGGCACGCTGAGCCTTTGGTTAATTCCTCTTCCTGGTGGGAAATGAGAGTTAAATTTGCCCATCCAGACACCTCCAGCTAGTCTCTCATTGGTCCTCACTATTCCTGTTCATCTTCCGCAGAAATTGCAAACTGGGCCAAACAGGAGGTTAAAGGCACTGACTCTCCAAGACGGGAGAGTGTTAGCAAAGCGTCTGGAATGTTGCACCCGAGTACCAGGGAAAAAAAAACTGAGACATATTTGACACGTCTCCTGATCACACGGTTGATCATACTCTGGGTTCCACATGCATGTTTTAGCTGAAGGAAGAATCCCTTAAACCTGGAGAGTTGAGATCCGTGGAATGGGTACCATGCAATACGACTTCAAAGGGTCTTCATTTGCTCACCGAACCTCTCCAATCCTATCACTGCTGCGTTTATGCCCCTGTACACACGCTTGATTCTCTTTCGGAGACATAGCAATCCATAGGTTTTAAGATACTTACTACTCAGGTACATGCTTAGGCGTTTAATATGGGGTGTTGTGTCCATTTCGTTGAGCAAGGAGTAGCTCTTGTCTATTCCATATTTGGCTTAAGGAACTTTATCTGTGCTCATTTCAATCTCTGGTTTTATGCAGCACCCCAACTCACCTTTCCCCTTAAGCAAGCATAAGTTGGTTTTCTACATTTGAGACCCTGTTCTGTTTTGTAATCCAGTTCCTGTGTAACCAAGTTTACATTCCGTGTACTAGTGTTATCTTATGATGTTTCTTTTTCTGTGTGACTTATTTCAGTTAGAATCATCATACCTGAATCCACTCATTATGCTGCTACGGGCCTGATGACATAGATTTCATTGCTGAGTGATATTGCATTGTACGTAAGTACCACAACTTCTTTATCCATTTTTCACTTTCTGCGATATTGACCTTGTACCGTAAACGAGGTTCTTGTAAACAGAGCCGTCCCAAACTTTGGGGTGGCTGTGTCTTTTTGATTTTAATTTCCCAAGGCTATAGGACCATAAGTGGAAGTGCCCTAGGCTCTGTTGCTTTGTTTTTTAGATGTTTCAGGAAACACCATACACTTCTCCCGAGTGGCTGTTGGCAGTTTACATCCTGCCCATCAGCATAACAAGGCTCCCAGTTCTCCATGGCCTGTCCTGCCTTTCTGGATTTTACACTTTTTTCAGATGGCCCTTTTGACCGGGGGGAAGTGAGACTTCATTGTACTGCAGATTTCCTTTGCAAGCTTGCTTGTTTGGCCAAAAAGGGCGTATGCGTTTTTTCCTGTATATATTCAGGAAAAAACGCATACGCCCTTTTTGGCCAAGTGCATCATTGTGGACGTTCTGCCTCTTTTCCTATGCTTTAAATGCAATTCCAGTCTACCTCCTGAAATCGGTTTCCTGCAATTCTGCCCCGCTTTCAAGTCCTCTTGGCAGCCTTACTTCAGTATATTTTTGGACGATAGCTGTCATTTATAAGTCTGCAGGTTTGTGAATTACAGTGCCCCTGAGCTCCTTTCTTCAACTCGCTTTCTTGTGAGCTGGCCGCAACACCGCAGGATTGCTTCAGGCCCTAATCTGGTTCCGGCACGGCACGCTGAGCCTTTGGTTAATTCCTCTTCCTGGTGGGAAATGAGAGTTCAATTTGCCCGTCCAGACACCTCCAGCTAGTCTCTCATTGGTTCTCCCTATTCCTGTTCATCTTCCGCAGAAATTGCAAACTGGGCCAAACAGGACGTTAAAGGCACTGACTCTCCAAGTGGGGAGAGTGTTAGTAAAGCGTCTGGAATGTTGCACCCGAGTACCAGGGGACGAAAACTGAGACATATTGGAACACGTTTCCCGATCACACGGTGGATCATACTCTGGGTTCCACATGCATGTTTTAGCTGAAGGAAGAATACCTTAAACCTGGAGAGTTGAGACCCATGGAATGGTTACCATGCAATATAACTTCAAAGGGTCTGCATTTGCTCACCGAACCTCACCAATCCTATCACTGCTGCGTTTATGCCACTGTACACACGCTTGATTCTCTTTCGGAGACATATAAATCCATAGGTTTTAAGATTCTTACTAGTCAGGTATATTCTTAGGCGTTTAATATGGGGTGTTGAGTCCACTTCGTTGAGCAAGGAGTAGCTCTTGTCTATTACATATTTGGCTTATGGAACGGTATCTGTGCTAATTTCAATCTCTGGTTTTATGCAGAACCCCAACTCACCCTTCCCCTTAAGCAAGCATAAGTTGGCTTTCTACATTTGAGACCCTGTTCTGTTTTGTAATTCAGTTCCTGTGTAGCCAAGTTTACATTCCATGTATTAGTGATATCTTATGATGTTTCTTTTCCTGTGTGACTTATTTCACTTAGAATCATCGTACCTGAATCCACTCATTATGCTGCTACGGGCCTGATGACATAGATTTCATTGCTGAGTGATATTGCATTGTACGTAAGTACCACAACTTCTTTATCCATTTTTCGCTTTCTGCGATATTGAACTTGTACTGTAAACGAGGTTCTTGTAAACAGAGCCGTCCCAAACTTTGGGGTGGCTGTGTCTTTTTGATTTTAATTTCCCTAAGCTATAGGACCATAAGTGGAAGTGCCCTAGGCTCTGTTGCTTTGTTTTTTAGATGTTTCAGGAAACACCATACACTGCTCCCCAGTGGCTGTTGGCAATTTACATCCCGCCCATCAGCATAACAAGGCTCCCAGTTCTCCATGGCCTGTTCTGCCTTTCTGGATTTTACACTTTTTTCAGATGGCCCTTTTGACGGGGGTGGGGGGGGGCAGTGATACTTCATTGTAGTGCAGATTTCCTTTGCAAGCTTGCTTGGTTGGCCAAAAAGGGCGTATGCGTTTTTTTCCTGAATATATTCAGGAAAAAACGCATACGCCCTTTTTGTCCAAGTGCATCATTGTGGACGTTCTGCCTCTTTTCCTATGCTTTACATGCAATTCCAGTCTACCTCCTGAAATCGGTTGCCTGCTATTCTGCCCCGCTTTCAAGTCCTCTTGGCAGCCTTACTTCAATGTATTTTTGGACGATAGCTGTCATTTATAACTCTGCAGGTTTGTGAATGACAGTGCCCCTGAGCTCCTTTCTTCAACACGCTTTCTTGTGAGCTGGCCGCAACACCGCAGGATTGCTTCAGGCCCTAGTGTGGTTCCGGCATGGCAAGTTGAGCCTTTGGTTAATTCCTCTTCCTGGTGGGAAATGAGAGTTAAATTTGCCCATCCAGACACCTCCAGCTAGTCTCTCATTGGTCCTCACTATTCCTGTTCATCTTCCGCAGAAATTGCAAACTGGGCCAAACAGGAGGTTAAAGGCACTGACTCTCCAAGACGGGAGAGTGTTAGCAAAGCGTCTGGAATGTTGCACCCGAGTACCAGGGAACAAAAACTGAGACATATTTGACACGTCTCCTGATCACACGGTTGATCATACTCTGGGTTCCACATGCATGTTTTAGCTGAAGGAAGAATCCCTTAAACCTGGAGAGTTGAGATCCGTGGAATGGGTACCATGCAATACGACTTCAAAGGGTCTTCATTTGCTCACCGAACCTCTCCAATCCTATCACTGCTGCGTTTATGCCCCTGTACACACGCTTGATTCTCTTTCGGAGACATAGCAATCCATAGGTTTTAAGATACTTACTACTCAGGTACATGCTTAGGCGTTTAATATGGGGTGTTGAGTCCATTTCGTTGAGCAAGGAGTACCTCTTGTCTGTTACATATTAGGCTTAAGGAACTTTATCTGTGCTGATTTCAATCTCTGGTTTTATGCAGCACCCCAACTCACCTTTCCCCTTAAGCAAGCATAAGTTGGTTTTCTGAGACCCTGTTCTGTTTTGTAATTCATTTCCTGTGTAGCCAAGTTTACATTCCGTGTATTAGTGATATCTTATGATGTTTCTTTTTCTGTGTGACTTATTTCAGTTAGAATCATCATACCTGAATCCACTCATTATGCTGCTACGGGCCTGATGACATAGATTTCATTGCTGAGTGATATTGCATTGTACGTAAGTACCACAACTTCTTTATCCATTTTTCACTTTCTGCGATATTGACCTTGTACCGTAAACGAGGTTCTTGTACACAGAGCCGTCCCAAACTTTGGGGTGGCTGTGTCTTTTTGATTTTAATTTCCCAAGGCTATAGGACCATAAGTGGAAGTGCCCTAGGCTCTGTTGCTTTGTTTTTTAGATGTTTCAGGAAACACCATACACTTCTCCCGAGTGGCTGTTGGCAGTTTACATCCTGCCCATCAGCATAACAAGGCTCCCAGTTCTCCATGGCCTGTCCTGCCTTTCTGGATTTTACACTTTTTTCAGATGGCCCTTTTGACCGGGGGGCAGAGAGACGTCATTGTAGTGCAGATTTCCTTTGCAAACTTGCTTGGTTGGCCAAAAAGGGCGTATGCGTTTTTTCCTGAATATATTCAGGAAAAAACGCATACGCCCTTTTTGGCCAAGTGCATCATTGTGGACGTTCTGCCTCTTTTCCTATGCTTTACATGCAATTCCAGTCTACCTCCTGAAATCGGTTTCCTGCAATTCTGCCCCACTTTCAAGTCCTCTTGTCAGCCTTACTTCAATATATTTTTGGACGATAGCTGTCATTTATAAGTCTGCAGGTTTGTGAATTACAGTGCCCCTGAGCTCCTTTCTTCAACCCGCTTTCTTGTGAGCTGGCCTCAACACTGCAGGATTGCTTCAGGCCCTAGTGTGGTTCCGGCACGGCACGCTGAGCCTTTGGTTAATTCCTCTTCCTGGTGGGAAATGAGAGTTAAATTTGCCCCTCCAGACACCTCCACCTAGTCTCTCATTGGTTCTCCCTATTCCTGTTCATTTTCCGCAGAAATTGCAAACTGGGCCAAACAGGAGGTTAAAGGCACTGACTCTCCAAGTGGGGAGAGTGTTAGTAAAGCGTCTGGAATGTTGCACCCGAGTACCAGGGGACGAAAACTGAGACACATTTGAACACGTTTCCCGATCACACGGTGGATCATACTCTGGGTTCCACATGCATGTTTTAGCTGAAGGAAGAATCCCTTAAACCTGGAGAGTTGAGACCCATGGAATGGTTACCATGCAATATAACTTCAAAGGGTCTGCATTTGCTCACCGAACCTCACCAATCCTATCACTGCTGCGTTTATGCCGCTGTACACACGCTTGATTCTCTTTCGGAGACATATAAATCCATAGGTTTTAAGATTCTTACTAGTCAGGTATATTCTTAGGCGTTTAATATGGGGTGTTGAGTCCACTTCGTTGAGCAAGGAGTAGCTCTTGTCTGTTACATATTAGGCTTAAGGAACTTTATCTGTGCTGATTTCAATCTCTGGTTTTATGCAGCACCCCAACTCACCTTTCCCCTTAAGCAAGCATAAGTTGGTTTTCTAAATTTGAGACCCTGTTCTGTTTTGTAATTCAGTTCCTCTGTAGCCAAGTTTACATTCCGTGTATTAGTGATATCTTATGATGTTTCTTTTTCTGTGTGACTTATTTCAGTTAGAATCATCATACCTGAATCCACTCATTATGCTGCTACGGGCCTGATGACATAGATATCATTGCTGAGTGATATTGCATTGTACGTAAGTACCACAACTTCTTTTCCATTTTTCGCTTTCTGTGATATTGAACTTGTACCGTAAACGAGGTTCTTGTAAACAGAGGCGTCCCAAACTTTGGGGTGGCTGTGTCTTTTTGATTTTAATTTCCCTAAGCTATAGGACCATAAGTGGAAGTGCCCTAGGCTCTGTTGCTTTGTTTTTTAGATGTTTCAGGAAACACCATACACTTCTCCAGAGTGGCTGTTGGCAATTTACATCCCGCCCATCAGCATAACAAGGCTCCCAGTTCTCCATGGCCTGTCCTGCCTTTCTGGATTTTACACTTTTTTCAGATGGCCCTTTTGACCGGGGGGCAGAGAGACTTCATTGTAGTGCAGATTTCCTTTGCAAGCTTGCTTGGTTGGCCAAAAAGGGCGTATGCGTTTTTTTCCTGAATATATTCAGGAAAAAACGCATACGGCCTTTTTGGCCAAGTGCATCATTGTGGACGTTCTGCCTCTTTTCCTATGCTTTACATGCAATTCCAGTCTACCTCCTGAAATCGGTTGCCTGCTATTCTGCCCCGCTTTCAAGTCCTCTTGGCAGCCTTACTTCAATGTATTTTTGGACGATAGCTGTCATTTATAACTCTGCAGGTTTGTGAATGACAGTGCCCCTGAGCTCCTTTCTTCAACCCGCTTTCTTGTGAGCTGGCCGCAACACCGCAGGATTGCTTCAGGCCCTAGTGTGGTTCCGGCATGGCAAGTTGAGCCTTTGGTTAATTCCTCTTCCTGGTGGGAAATGAGAGTTAAATTTGCCCATCCAGACACCTCCAGCTAGTCTCTCATTGGTCCTCACTATTCCTGTTCATCTTCCGCAGAAATTGCAAACTGGGCCAAACAGGAGGTTAAAGGCACTGACTCTCCAAGACGGGAGAGTGTTAGCAAAGCGTCTGGAATGTTGCACCCGAGTACCAGGGAACAAAAACTGAGACATATTTGACACGTCTCCTGATCACACGGTTGATCATACTCTGGGTTCCACATGCATGTTTTAGCTGAAGGAAGAATCCCTTAAACCTGGAGAGTTGAGATCCGTGGAATGGGTACCATGCAATACGACTTCAAAGGGTCTTCATTTGCTCACCGAACCTCTCCAATCCTATCACTGCTGCGTTTATGCCCCTGTACACACGCTTGATTCTCTTTCGGAGACATAGCAATCCATAGGTTTTAAGATACTTACTACTCAGGTACATGCTTAGGCGTTTAATATGGGGTGTTGAGTCCATTTCGTTGAGCAAGGAGTAGCTCTTGTCTATTCCATATTTGGCTTAAGGAACTTTATCTGTGCTGATTTCAATCTCTGGTTTTATGCAGCACCCCAACTCACCTTTCCCCTTAAGCAAGCATAAGTTGGTTTTCTACATTTGAGACCCTGTTCTGTTTTGTAATCCAGTTCCTGTGTAGCCAAGTTTACATTCCGTGTACTAGTGTTATCTTATGATGTTTCTTTTTCTGTGTGACTTATTTCAGTTAGAATCATCATACCTGAATCCACTCATTATGCTGCTGCGGGCCTCATGACATAGATTTCATTACTGAGGTATATTGCATTGTACGTAAGTACCACAACTACTTTATCCATTTTTCACTTTCTGCAATATTGAACTTGTACCGTAAACGAGGTTCTTGTAAACAGAGCCGTCCCAAACTTTGGGGTGGCTGTGTCTTTTTGATTTTAATTTCCCTAAGCTATAGGACCATAAGTGGAAGTGCCCTAGGCTCTGTTGCTTTGTTTTTTAGATGTTTCAGGAAACACCATACACTTCTCCCCAGTGGCTGTTGGCAATTTACATACCGCCCATCAGCATAACAAGGCTCCCAGTTCTCCATGGCCTGTCCTGCCTTTCTGGATGTTACACTTTTTTCAGATGGCCCTTTTGACCGGGGGGAAGTGAGACTTCATTGTAGTGCAGATTTCCTTTGCAAGCTTGCTTGGTTGGCCAAAAAGGGCGTATGCGTTTTTTCCTGAATATATTCAGGAAAAAACGCATACGGCCTTTTTGGCCAAGTGCATCATTGTGGACATTCTGCCTCTTTTCCTATGCTTTAAATGCAATTCCAGTCTACCTCCTGAAATCGGTTTCCTGCAATTCTGCCCTGCTTTCAAGTCCCCTTGGCAGCCTTACTTCAGTATATTTTTGGACGATAGCTGTCATTTATAACTCTGCAGGTTTGTGAATTACAGTACCCCTGAGCTCCTTTCTTCAACTCGCTTTCTTGTGAGCTGGCCGCACCAGCGCAGGATTGCTTCAGGCCCTAATCTGGTACTGGCACGGCACGCTGAGCCTTTGGTTAATTCCTCTTCCCGGTGGGAAATGAGAGTTCAATTTGCCCGTCCAGACACCTCCAGCTAGTCTCTCATTGGTTCTCCCTATTCCTGTTCATCTTCCGCAGAAATTGCAAACTGGGCCACCAGGAGGTTAAAGGCACTGACTCTCCAAGTGGGGAGAGTGTTAGTAAAGCATCTGGAATGTTGCACCCGAGTACCAGGGGACGAAAACTGAGACATATTTGAACACATCTCCCGATCACACGGTTGATCATACTCTGGGTTCCACATGCATGTTTTAGCTGAAGGAAGAATCCCTTAAACCTGGAGAGTAGAGACCCGTGGAATGGGTACCATGCAATATGACTTCAAAGGGTCTTCATTTGCTCACCGAACCTCTCCAATCCTATCACTGCTGCGTTTATGCCCCTGTACACACGCTTGATTCTCTTTCGGAGACATAGCAATCCATAGGTTTTCAGATACTTACTAGTCAGATACATTCTTACACGTTTAATATGGGGTGTTGAGTCCATTTCGTTGAGCAAGGAGTAGCTCTTGACTATTCCATATTTGGCTTAAGGAACTTTATCTGTGCTCATTTCAATCTCTGGTTTTATGCAGCACCCCAACTCACCTTTCCCCTTAAGCAAGCATAAGTTGGTTTTCTACATTTGAGACCCTGTTCTGTTTTGTAATCCAGTTCCTGTGTAGCCAAGTTTACATTCCGTGTACTAGTGTTATCTTATGATGTTTCTTTTTCTGTGTGACTTATTTCAGTTAGAATCATCATACCTGAATCCACTCATTATGCTGCTACGGGCCTGATGACATAGATTTCATTGCTGAGTGATATTGCATTGTACGTAAGTACCACAACTTCTTTTCCATTTTTCGCTTTCTGCGATATTGACCTTGTACCATAAACGAGGTTCTTGTAAACAGAGCCGTCCCAAACTTTGGGGTGGCTGTGTCTTTTTGATTTTAATTTCCCAAGGCTATAGGACCATAAGTGGAAGTGCCCTAGGCTCTGTTGCTTTGTTTTTTAGATGTTTCAGGAAACACCATACACTTCTCCCGAGTGGCTGTTGGCAGTTTACATCCCGCCCATCAGCATAACAAGGCTCCCAGTTCTCCATGGCCTGTCCTGCCTTTCTGGATTTTACACTTTTTTCAGATGGCCCTTTTGACCGGGGGGCAGAGAGACGTCATTGTAGTGCAGATTTCCTTTGCAAGCTTGCTTGGTTGGCCAAAAAGGGCGTATGCGTTTTTTCCTGAATATATTCAGGAAAAAACGCATACGCCCTTTTTGGCCAAGTGCATCATTGTGGACGTTCTGCCTCTTTTCCTATGCTTTACATGCAATTCCAGTCTACCTCCTGAAATCGGTTTCCTGCAATTCTGCCCCACTTTCAAGTCCTCTTGTCAGCCTTACTTCAATATATTTTTGGACGATAGCTGTCATTTATAACTCTGCAGGTTTGTGAATTACAGTGCCCCTGAGCTCCTTTCTTCAACCCGCTTTCTTGTGAGCTGGCCTCAACACTGCAGGATTGCTTCAGGCCCTAGTGTGGTTCCGGCACGGCACGCTGAGCCTTTGGTTAATTCCTCTTCCTGGTGGGAAATGAGAGTTAAATTTGCCCCTCCAGACACCTCCACCTAGTCTCTCATTGGTTCTCCCTATTCCTGTTCATTTTCCGCAGAAATTGCAAACTGGGCCAAACAGGAGGTTAAAGGCACTGACTCTCCAAGTGGGGAGAGTGTTAGTAAAGCGTCTGGAATGTTGCACCCGAGTACCAGGGGACGAAAACTGAGACACATTTGAACACGTTTCCCGATCACACGGTGGATCATACTCTGGGTTCCACATGCATGTTTTAGCTGAAGGAAGAATCCCTTAAACCTGGAGAGTTGAGACCCATGGAATGGTTACCATGCAATATAACTTCAAAGGGTCTGCATTTGCTCACCGAACCTCACCAATCCTATCACTGCTGCGTTTATGCCGCTGTACACACGCTTGATTCTCTTTCGGAGACATATAAATCCATAGGTTTTAAGATTCTTACTAGTCAGGTATATTCTTAGGCGTTTAATATGGGGTGTTGAGTCCACTTCGTTGAGCAAGGAGTAGCTCTTGTCTGTTACATATTAGGCTTAAGGAACTTTATCTGTGCTGATTTCAATCTCTGGTTTTATGCAGCACCCCAACTCACCTTTCCCCTTAAGCAAGCATAAGTTGGTTTTCTAAATTTGAGACCCTGTTCTGTTTTGTAATTCAGTTCCTCTGTAGCCAAGTTTACATTCCGTGTATTAGTGATATCTTATGATGTTTCTTTTTCTGTGTGACTTATTTCAGTTAGAATCATCATACCTGAATCCACTCATTATGCTGCTACGGGCCTGATGACATAGATGTCATTGCTGAGTGATATTGCATTGTACGTAAGTACCACAACTTCTTTTCCATTTTTCGCTTTCTGTGATATTGAACTTGTACCGTAAACGAGGTTCTTGTAAACAGAGCCGTCCCAAACTTTGGGGTGGCTGTGTCTTTTTGATTTTAATTTCCCTAAGCTATAGGACCATAAGTGGAAGTGCCCTAGGCTCTGTTGCTTTGTTTTTTAGATGTTTCAGGAAACACCATACACTTCTCCAGAGTGGCTGTTGGCAATTTACATCCCGCCCATCAGCATAACAAGGCTCCCAGTTCTCCATGGCCTGTTCTGCCTTTCTGGATTTTACACTTTTTTCAGATGGCCCTTTTGACGGGGGTGGGGGGGGGGCAGTGAGACTTCATTGTAGTGCAGATTTCCTTTGCAAGCTTGCTTGGTTGGCCAAAAAGGGCGTATGCGTTTTTTTCCTGAATATATTCAGGAAAAAACGCATACGCCCTTTTTGGCCAAGTGCATCATTGTGGACGTTCTGCCTCTTTTCCTATGCTTTACATGCAATTCCAGTCTACCTCCTGAAATCGGTTGCCTGCTATTCTGCCCCGCTTTCAAGTCCTCTTGGCAGCCTTACTTCAATGTATTTTTGGACGATAGCTGTCATTTATAACTCTGCAGGTTTGTGAATGACAGTGCCCCTGAGCTCCTTTCTTCAACACGCTTTCTTGTGAGCTGGCCGCAACACCGCAGGATTGCTTCAGGCCCTAGTGTGGTTCCGGCATGGCAAGTTGAGCCTTTGGTTAATTCCTCTTCCTGGTGGGAAATGAGAGTTAAATTTGCCCATCCAGACACCTCCAGCTAGTCTCTCATTGGTCCTCACTATTCCTGTTCATCTTCCGCAGAAATTGCAAACTGGGCCAAACAGGAGGTTAAAGGCACTGACTCTCCAAGACGGGAGAGTGTTAGCAAAGCGTCTGGAATGTTGCACCCGAGTACCAGGGAACAAAAACTGAGACATATTTGACACGTCTCCTGATCACACGGTTGATCATACTCTGGGTTCCACATGCATGTTTTAGCTGAAGGAAGAATCCCTTAAACCTGGAGAGTTGAGATCTGTGGAATGGGTACCATGCAATACGACTTCAAAGGGTCTTCATTTGCTCACCGAACCTCTCCAATCCTATCACTGCTGCGTTTATGCCCCTGTACACACGCTTGATTCTCTTTCGGAGACATAGCAATCCATAGGTTTTAAGATACTTACTACTCAGGTACATGCTTAGGCGTTTAATATGGGGTGTTGAGTCCATTTCGTTGAGCAAGGAGTAGCTCTTGTCTATTCCATATTTGGCTTAAGGAACTTTATCTGTGCTCATTTCAATCTCTGGTTTTATGCAGCACCCCAACTCACCTTTCCCCTTAAGCAAGCATATGTTGGTTTTCTACATTTGAGACCCTGTTCTGTTTTGTAATCCAGTTCCTGTGTAGCCAAGTTTACATTCCGTGTACTAGTGTTATCTTATGATGTTTCTTTTTCTGTGTGACTTATTTCAGTTAGAATCATCATACCTGAATCCACTCATTATGCTGCTACGGGCCTGATGACATAGATTTCATTGCTGAGTGATATTGCATTGTACGTAAGTACCACAACTTCTTTATCCATTTTTCACTTTCTGCGATATTGACCTTGTACCGTAAACGAGGTTCTTGTAAACAGAGCCGTCCCAAACTTTGGGGTGGCTGTGTCTTTTTGATTTTAATTTCCCAAGGCTATAGGACCATAAGTGGAAGTGCCCTAGGCTCTGTTGCTTTGTTTTTTAGATGTTTCAGGAAACACCATACACTTCTCCCGAGTGGCTGTTGGCAGTTTACATCCCGCCCATCAGCATAACAAGGCTCCCAGTTCTCCATGGCCTGTCCTGCCTTTCTGGATTTTACACTTTTTTCAGATGGCCCTTTTGACCGGGGGGCAGAGAGACGTCATTGTAGTGCAGATTTCCTTTGCAAGCTTGCTTGGTTGGCCAAAAAGGGCGTATGCGTTTTTTCCTGAATATATTCAGGAAAAAACGCATACGCCCTTTTTGGCCAAGTGCATCATTGTGGACGTTCTGCCTCTTTTCCTATGCTTTACATGCAATTCCAGTCTACCTCCTGAAATCGGTTTCCTGTAATTCTGCCCCACTTTCAAGTCCTCTTGTCAGCCTTACTTCAATATATTTTTGGACGATAGCTGTCATTTATAACTCTGCAGGTTTGTGAATTACAGTGCCCCTGAGCTCCTTTCTTCAACCCGCTTTCTTGTGAGCTGGCCTCAACACTGCAGGATTGCTTCAGGCCCTAGTGTGGTTCCGGCACGGCACGCTGAGCCTTTGGTTAATTCCTCTTCCTGGTGGGAAATGAGAGTTAAATTTGCCCGTCCAGACACCTCCACCTAGTCTCTCATTGGTTCTCCCTATTCCTGTTCATTTTCCGCAGAAATTGCAAACTGGGCCAAACAGGACGTTAAAGGCACTGACTCTCCAAGTGGGGAGAGTGTTAGTAAAGCGTCTGGAATGTTGCACCCGAGTACCAGGGGACGAAAACTGAGACACATTTGAACACGTTTCCCGATCACACGGTGGATCATACTCTGGGTTCCACATGCATGTTTTAGCTGAAGGAAGAATCCCTTAAACCTGGAGAGTTGAGACCCATGGAATGGTTACCATGCAATATAACTTCAAAGGGTCTGCATTTGCTCACCGAACCTCACCAATCCTATCACTGCTGCGTTTATGCCGCTGTACACACGCTTGATTCTCTTTCGGAGACATATAAATCCATAGGTTTTAAGATTCTTACTAGTCAGGTATATTCTTAGGCGTTTAATATGGGGTGTTGAGTCCACTTCGTTGAGCAAGGAGTAGCTCTTGTCTGTTACATATTAGGCTTAAGGAACTTTATCTGTGCTGATTTCAATCTCTGGTTTTATGCAGCACCCCAACTCACCTTTCCCCTTAAGCAAGCATAAGTTGGTTTTCTAAATTTGAGACCCTATTCTGTTTTGTAATTCAGTTCCTCTGTAGCCAAGTTTACATTCCGTGTATTAGTGATATCTTATGATGTTTCTTTTTCTGTGTGACTTATTTCAGTTAGAATCATCATACCTGAATCCACTCATTATGCTGCTACGGGCCTGATGACATAGATGTCATTGCTGAGTGATATTGCATTGTACGTAAGTACCACAACTTCTTTATCCATTTTTCACTTTCTGCGATATTGACCTTGTACCGTAAACGAGGTTCTTGTAAACAGAGGCGTCCCAAACTTTGGGGTGGCTGTGTCTTTTTGATTTTAATTTCCCTAAGCTATAGGACCATAAGTGGAAGTGCCCTAGGCTCTGTTGCTTTGTTTTTTAGATGTTTCAGGAAACACCATACACTTCTCCAGAGTGGCTGTTGGCAATTTACATCCCGCCCATCAGCATAACAAGGCTCCCAGTTCTCCATGGCCTGTCCTGCCTTTCTGGATTTTACACTTTTTTCAGATGGCCCTTTTGACCGGGGGGCAGAGAGACTTCATTGTAGTGCAGATTTCCTTTGCAAGCTTGCTTGGTTGGCCAAAAAGGGCGTATGCGTTTTTTCCTGAATATATTCAGGAAAAAACGCATACGCCCTTTTTGGCCAAGTGCATCATTGTGGACGTTCTGCCTCTTTTCCTATGCTTTACATGCAATTCCAGTCTACCTCCTGAAATCGGTTTCCTGCAATTCTGCCCCGATTTCAAGTCCTCTTGGCAGCCTTACTTCAATATATTTTTGGACGATAGCTGTCATTTATAACTCTGCAGGTTTGTGAATTACAGTGCCCCTGAGCTCCTTTCTTCAACTCGCTTTCTTGTGAGCTGGCCGCAACACAACAGGATTGCTTCAGGGCCCAGTGTGGTTCTGGCACGGCACGCTAAGCCTTTGGTTAATTCCTCTTCTTGGTGGGAAATGAGAGTTCAATTTGCCCGTCCAGACACCTCCAGCTAGTCTCTCATTGGTTCTCCCTATTCCTGTTCATCTTCCGCAGAAATTGCAAACTGGGCCAAACAGGAGGTTAAAGGCTCTGACTCTCCAAGTGGGGAGAGTGTTAGTAAAGCGTCTGGAATGTTGCACCCGAGTACCAGGGGACGAAAACTGAGACATATTGGAACACGTTTCCCGATCACACGGTGGATCATACTCTGGGTTCCACATGCATGTTTTAGCTGAAGGAAGAATCCCTTAAACCTGGAGAGTTGAGACCCATGGAATGGTTACCATGCAATATAACTTCAAAGGGTCTGCATTTGCTAACCGAACCTCTCCAATCCTATCACTGCTGCGTTTATGCCGCTGTACACACGCTTGATTCTCTTTCGGAGACATATAAATCCATAGGTTTTAAGATTCTTACTAGTCAGGTATATTCTTAGGCGTTTAATATGGGGTGTTGAGTCCACTTCGTTGACCAAGGAGTAGCTCTTGTCTATTACATATTTGGCTTATGGAACGGTATCTGTGCTAATTTCAATCTCTGGTTTTATGCAGCACCCCAACTCACCTTTCCCCTTAAGCAAGCATAAGTTGGCTTTCTACATTTGACACCCTGTTCTGTTTTGTAATTCAGTTCCTGTGTAGCCAAGTTTACATTCCGTGTATTAGTGATATCTTATGATGTTTCTTTTCCTGTGTGACTTATTTCACTTAGAATCATCGTACCTGAATCCACTCATTATGCTGCTACGGGCCTGATGACATAGATTTCATTGCTGAGTGATATTGCATTGTACGTAAGTACCACAACTTCTTTATCCATTTTTCGCTTTCTGCGATATTGAACTTGTACTGTAAACGAGGTTCTTGTAAACAGAGCCGTCCCAAACTTTGGGGTGGCTGTGTCTTTTTGATTTTAATTTCCCTAAGCTATAGGACCATAAGTGGAAGTGCCCTAGGCTGTGTTGCTTTGTTTTTTAGATGTTTCAGGAAACACCATACACTGCTCCCCAGTGGCTGTTGGCAATTTACATCCCGCCCATCAGCATAACAAGGCTCCCAGTTCTCCATGGCCTGTTCTGCCTTTCTGGATTTTACACTTTTTTCAGATGGCCCTTTTGACGGGGGTGGGGGGGGGCAGTGAGACTTCATTGTAGTGCAGATTTCCTTTGCAAGCTTGCTTGGTTGGCCAAAAAGGGCGTATGCGTTTTTTTCCTGAATATATTCAGGAAAAAACGCATACGCCCTTTTTGGCCAAGTGCATCATTGTGGACGTTCTGCCTCTTTTCCTATGCTTTACATGCAATTCCAGTCTACCTCCTGAAATCGGTTGCCTGCTATTCTGCCCCGCTTTCAAGTCCTCTTGGCAGCCTTACTTCAATGTATTTTTGGACGATAGCTGTCATTTATAACTCTGCAGGTTTGTGAATGACAGTGCCCCTGAGCTCCTTTCTTCAACACGCTTTCTTGTGAGCTGGCCGCAACACCGCAGGATTGCTTCAGGCCCTAGTGTGGTTCCGGCATGGCAAGTTGAGCCTTTGGTTAATTCCTCTTCCTGGTGGGAAATGAGAGTTAAATTTGCCCGTCCAGACACCTCCAGCTAGTCTCTCATTGGTCCTCACTATTCCTGTTCATCTTCCGCAGAAATTGCAAACTGGGCCAAACAGGAGGTTAAAGGCACTGACTCTCCAAGATGGGAGAGTGTTAGCAAAGCGTCTGGAATGTTGCACCCGAGTACCAGGGAACAAAAACTGAGACATATTTGACACGTCTCCTGATCACACGGTTGATCATACTCTGGGTTCCACATGCATGTTTTAGCTGAAGGAAGAATCCCTTAAACCTGGAGAGTTGAGATCCGTGGAATGGGTACCATGCAATATGACTTCAAACGGTCTTCATTTGCTCACCGAACCTCTCCAATCCTATCACTGCTGCGTTTATGCCCCTGTACACACGCTTGATTCTCTTTCGGAGACATAGCAATCCATAGGTTTTCAGATACTTACTAGTCAGGTACATGCTTAGGCGTTTAATATGGGGTGTTGAGTCCATTTCGTTGAGCAAGGAGTAGCTCTTGTCTATTCCATATTTGGCTTAAGGAACTTTATCTGTGCTCATTTCAATCTCTGGTTTTATGCAGCAACCCAACTCACCTTTCCCCTTAAGCAAGCATAAGTTGGTTTTCTAAATTTGAGACCCCGTTCTGTTTTGTAATTCAGTTCCTGTGTAGCCAAGTTTACATTCTGTGTATTAGTGATATCTTATGATGTTTCTTTTTCTGTGTGACTTCTTTCAGTTAGAATCATCATATCTGAATCCACTCATTATGCTGCTACAGGCCTGATGACATAGATTTCTTTGCTGAGGGATATTGCATTGTACGTAAGTACCACAACTACTTTATCCATATTTCACTTTCTGCGATATTGAACTTGTACCGTAAACGAGGTTCTTGTAAACAGAGCCGTCCCAAACTTTGGGGTGGCTGTGTCTTTTTGATTTTAATTTCCCAAGGCTATAGGACCATAAGTGGAAGTGCCCTAGGCTCTGTTGCTTTGTTTTTTAGATGTTTCAGGAAACACCATACACTTCTCCGGAGTGGCTGTTGGCAGTTTACATCCTGCCCATCAGCATAACAAGGCTCCCAGTTCTCCATGGCCTGTCCTGCCTTTCTGGATTTTACACTTTTTTCAGATGGCCCTTTTGACCGGGGGGCAGAGAGACGTCATTGTAGTGCAGATTTCCTTTGCAAGCTTGCTTGGTTGGCCAAAAAGGGCGTATGCGTTTTTTCCTGAATATATTCAGGAAAAAACGCATACGCCCTTTTTGGCCAAGTGCATCATTGTGGACGTTCTGCCTCTTTTCCTATGCTTTACATGCAATTCCAGTCTACTCCTGAAATCGGTTTCCTGCAATTCTGCCCCGATTTCAAGTCCTCTTGGCAGCCTTACTTCAATATATTTTTGGACGATAGCTGTCATTTATAACTCTGCAGGTTTGTGAATTACAGTGCCCCTGAGCTCCTTTCTTCAACCCGCTTTCTTGTGAGCTGGCCTCAACACTGCAGGATTGCTTCAGGCCCTAGTGTGGTTCCGGCACGGCACGCTGAGCCTTTGGTTAATTCCTCTTCCTGGTGGGAAATGAGAGTTCAATTTGCCCGTCCAGACACCTCCACCTAGTCTCTCATTGGTTCTCCCTATTCCTGTTCATTTTCCGCAGAAATTGCAAACTGGGCCAAACAGGAGGTTAAAGGCACTGACTCTCCAAGTGGGGAGAGTGTTAGTAAATCGTCTGGAATGTTGCACCCGAGTACCAGGGGACGAAAACTGAGACACATTTGAACACGTTTCCCGATCACACGGTGGATCATACTCTGGGTTCCACATGCATGTTTTAGCTGAAGGAAGAATCCCTTAAACCTGGAGAGTTGAGACCCATGGAATGGTTACCATGCAATATAACTTCAAAGGGTCTGCATTTGCTCACCGAACCTCACCAATCCTATCACTGCTGCGTTTATGCCGCTGTACACACGCTTGATTCTCTTTCGGAGACATATAAATCCATAGGTTTTAAGATTCTTACTAGTCAGGTATATTCTTAGGCGTTTAATATGGGGTGTTGAGTCCACTTCGTTGAGCAAGGAGTAGCTCTTGTCTGTTACATATTAGGCTTAAGGAACTTTATCTGTGCTGATTTCAATCTCTGGTTTTATGCAGCACCCCAACTCACCTTTCCCCTTAAGCAAGCATAAGTTGGTTTTCTAAATTTGAGACCCTGTTCTGTTTTGTAATTCAGTTCCTCTGTAGCCAAGTTTACATTCCGTGTATTAGTGATATCTTATGATGTTTCTTTTTCTGTGTGACTTATTTCAGTTAGAATCATCATACCTGAATCCACTCATTATGCTGCTACGGGCCTGATGACATAGATGTCATTGCTGAGTGATATTGCATTGTACGTAAGTACCACAACTTCTTTTCCATTTTTCGCTTTCTGTGATATTGAACTTGTACCGTAAACGAGGTTCTTGTAAACAGAGGCGTCCCAAACTTTGGGGTGGCTGTGTCTTTTTGATTTTAATTTCCCTAAGCTATAGGACCATAAGTGGAAGTGCCCTAGGCTCTGTTGCTTTGTTTTTTAGATGTTTCAGGAAACACCATACACTTCTCCAGAGTGGCTGTTGGCAATTTACATCCCGCCCATCAGCATAACAAGGCTCCCAGTTCTCCATGGCCTGTCCTGCCTTTCTGGATTTTACACTTTTTTCAGATGGCCCTTTTGACCGGGGGGCAGAGAGACTTCATTGTAGTGCAGATTTCCTTTGCAAGCTTGCTTGGTTGGCCAAAAAGGGCGTATGCGTTTTTTCCTGAATATATTCAGGAAAAAACGCATACGCCCTTTTTGGCCAAGTGCATCATTGTGGACGTTCTGCCTCTTTTCCTATGCTTTACATGCAATTCCAGTCTACCTCCTGAAATCGGTTTCCTGCAATTCTGCCCCGATTTCAAGTCCTCTTGTCAGCCTTACTTCAATATATTTTTGGACGATAGCTGTCATTTATAACTCTGCAGGTTTGTGAATTACAGTGCCCCTGAGCTCCTTTCTTCAACTCGCTTTCTTGTGAGCTGGCCGCAACACAACAGGATTGCTTCAGGGCCCAGTGTGGTTCTGGCACGGCACGCTAAGCCTTTGGTTAATTCCTCTTCTTGGTGGGAAATGAGAGTTCAATTTGCCCGTCCAGACACCTCCAGCTAGTCTCTCATTGGTTCTCCCTATTCCTGTTCATCTTCCGCAGAAATTGCAAACTGGGCCAAACAGGAGGTTAAAGGCTCTGACTCTCCAAGTGGGGAGAGTGTTAGTAAAGCGTCTGGAATGTTGCACCCGAGTACCAGGGGACGAAAACTGAGACATATTGGAACACGTTTCCCGATCACACGGTGGATCATACTCTGGGTTCCACATGCATGTTTTAGCTGAAGGAAGAATCCCTTAAACCTGGAGAGTTGAGACCCATGGAATGGTTACCATGCAATATAACTTCAAAGGGTCTGCATTTGCTCACCGAACCTCACCAATCCTATCACTGCTGCGTTTATGCCGCTGTACACACGCTTGATTCTCTTTCAGAGACATATAAATCCATAGGTTTTAAGATTCTTACTAGTCAGGTATATTCTTAGGCGTTTAATATGGGGTGTTGAGTCCACTTCGTTGAGCAAGGAGTAGCTCTTGTCTATTACATATTTGGCTTATGGAACGGTATCTGTGCTAATTTCAATCTCTGGTTTTATGCAGCACCCCAACTCACCTTTCCCCTTAAGCAAGCATAAGTTGGCTTTCTACATTTGAGACCCTGTTCTGTTTTGTAATTCAGTTCCTGTGTAGCCAAGTTTACATTCCGTGTATTAGTGATATCTTATGATGTTTTTTTTCCTGTGTGACTTATTTCACTTAGAATCATCGTACCTGAATCCACTCATTATGCTGCTACGGGCCTGATGACATAGATTTCATTGCTGAGTGATATTGCATTGTACGTAAGTACCACAACTTCTTTATCCATTTTTCGCTTTCTGCGATATTGAACTTGTACTGTAATCGAGGTTCTTGTAAACAGAGCCGTCCCAAACTTTGGGGTGGCTGTGTCTTTTTGATTTTAATTTCCCTAAGCTATAGGACCATAAGTGGAAGTGCCCTAGGCTCTGTTGCTTTGTTTTTTAGATGTTTCAGGAAACACCATACACTGCTCCCCAGTGGCTGTTGGCAATTTACATCCCGCCCATCAGCATAACAAGGCTCCCAGTTCTCCATGGCCTGTCCTGCCTTTCTGGATTTTACACTTTTTTCAGATGGCCCTTTTGACGGGGGTGGGGGGGGCAGTGAGACTTCATTGTAGTGCAGATTTCCTTTGCAAGCTTGCTTGGTTGGCCAAAAAGGGCGTATGCGTTTTTTTCCTGAATATATTCAGGAAAAAACGCATACGCCCTTTTTGGCCAAGTGCATCATTGTGGACGTTCTGCCTCTTTTCCTATGCTTTACATGCAATTCCAGTCTACCTCCTGAAATCGGTTGCCTGCTATTCTGCCCCGCTTTCAAGTCCTCTTGGCAGCCTTACTTCAATGTATTTTTGGACGATAGCTGTCATTTATAACTCTGCAGGTTTGTGAATGACAGTGCCCCTGAGCTCCTTTCTTCAACACGCTTTCTTGTGAGCTGGCCGCAACACCGCAGGATTGCTTCAGGCCCTAGTGTGGTTCCGGCATGGCAAGTTGAGCCTTTGGTTAATTCCTCTTCCTGGTGGGAAATGAGAGTTAAATTTGCCCGTCCAGACACCTCCAGCTAGTCTCTCATTGGTCCTCACTATTCCTGTTCATCTTCCGCAGAAATTGCAAACTGGGCCAAACAGGAGGTTAAAGGCACTGACTCTCCAAGATGGGAGAGTGTTAGCAAAGCGTCTGGAATGTTGCACCCGAGTACCAGGGAACAAAAACTGAGACATATTTGACACGTCTCCTGATCACATGGTTGATCATACTCTGGGTTCCACATGCATGTTTTAGCTGAAGGAAGAATCCCTTAAACCTGGAGAGTTGAGATCCGTGGAATGGGTACCATGCAATACGACTTCAAAGGGTCTTCATTTGCTCACCGAACCTCTCCAATCCTATCACTGCTGCGTTTATGCCCCTGTACACACGCTTGATTCTCTTTCGGAGACATAGCAATCCATAGGTTTTCAGATACTTACTAGTCAGGTACATGCTTAGGCGTTTAATATGGGGTGTTGAGTCCATTTCGTTGAGCAAGGAGTAGCTCTTGTCTATTCCATATTTGGCTTAAGGAACTTTATCTGTGCTCATTTCAATCTCTGGTTTTATGCAGCACCCCAACTCACCTTTCCCCTTAAGCAAGCATAAGTTGGTTTTCTACATTTGAGACCCTGTTCTGTTTTGTAATCCAGTTCCTGTGTAGCCAAGTTTACATTCCGTGTACTAGTGTTATCTTATGATGTTTCTTTTTCTGTGTGACTTATTTCAGTTAGAATCATCATACCTGAATCCACTCATTATGCTGCTGCGGTCCTCATGACATAGATTTCATTACTGAGGTATATTGCATTGTACGTAAGTACCACAACTACTTTATCCATTTTTCACTTTCTGCGATATTGAACTTGTACCGTAAACGAGGTTCTTGTAAACAGAGCCGTCCCAAACTTTGGGGTGGCTGTGTCTTTTTGATTTTAATTTCCCTAAGCTATAGGACCATAAGTGGAAGTGCCCTAGGCTCTGTTGCTTTGTTTTTTAGATGTTTCAGGAAACACCATACACTGCTCCCCAGTGGCTGTTGGCAATTTACATCCCGCCCATCAGCATAACAAGGCTCCCAGTTCTCCATGGCCTGTCCTGCCTTTCTGGATTTTACACTTTTTTCAGATGGCCCTTTTGACCGGGGGGCAGAGAGACTTCATTGTAGTGCAGATTTCCTTTGCAAGCTTGCGTGGTTGGCCAAAAAGGGCGTATGCGTTTTTTTCCTGAATATATTCAGGAAAAAACGCATACGGCCTTTTTGGCCAAGTGCATCATTGTGGACGTTCTGCCTATTTTCCTATGCTTTACATGCAATTCCAGTCTACCTCCTGAAATCGGTTTCCTGCTATTCTGCCCCGCTTTCAAGTCCTCTTGGCAGCCTTACTTCAATGTATTTTTGGACGATAGCTGTCATTTATAACTCTGCAGGTTTGTGAATGACAGTACCCCTGAGCTCCTTTCTTCAACTCGCTTTCTTGTGAGCTGGCCGCACCAGCGCAGGATTGCTTCAGGCCCTAATCTGGTACTGGCACGGCATGCTGAGCCTTTGGTTAATTCCTCTTCCCGGTGGGAAATGAGAGTTCAATTTGCCCGTTCCAGACACCTCCAGCTAGTCTCTCATTGGTTCTCCCTATTCCTGTTCATCTTCCGCAGAAATTGCAAACTGGGCCACCAGGAGATTAAAGGCACTGACTCTCCAAGTGGGGAGAGTGTTAGTAAAGCGTCTGGAATGTTGCACCCGAGTACCAGGGGACGAAAACTGAGACATATTTGAACACATCTCCCGATCACACGGTTGATCATACTCTGGGTTCCACATGCATGTTTTAGCTGAAGGAAGAATCCCTTAAACCTGGAGAGTAGAGACCCGTGGAATGGGTACCATGCAATATGACTTCAAAGGGTCTTCATTTGCTCACCGAACCTCTCCAATCCTATCACTGCTGCGTTTATGCCCCTGTACACACGCTTGATTCTCTTTCGGAGACATAGCAATCCATAGGTTTTCAGATACTTACTAGTCAGATACATTCTTACACGTTTAATATGGGGTGTTGAGTCCATTTCGTTGAGCAAGGAGTAGCTCTTGACTATTCCATATTTGGCTTAAGGAACTTTATCTGTGCTCATTTCAATCTCTGGTTTTATGCAGCACCCCAACTCACCTTTCCCCTTAAGCAAGCATAAGTTGGTTTTCTACATTTGAGACCCTGTTCTGTTTTGTAATCCAGTTCCTGTGTAGCCAAGTTTACATTCCGTGTACTAGTGTTATCTTATGATGTTTCTTTTTCTGTGTGACTTATTTCAGTTAGAATCATCATACCTGAATCCACTCATTATGCTGCTACGGGCCTGATGACATAGATTTCATTGCTGAGTGATATTGCATTGTACGTAAGTACCACAACTTCTTTATCCATTTTTCGCTTTCTGCGATATTGACCTTGTACCATAAACGAGGTTCTTGTAAACAGAGCCGTCCCAAACTTTGGGGTGGCTGTGTCTTTTTGATTTTAATTTCCCAAGGCTATAGGACCATAAGTGGAAGTGCCCTAGGCTCTGTTGCTTTGTTTTTTAGATGTTTCAGGAAACACCATACACTTCTCCCGAGTGGCTGTTGGCAGTTTACATCCCGCCCATCAGCATAACAAGGCTCCCAGTTCTCCATGGCCTGTCCTGCCTTTCTGGATTTTACACTTTTTTCAGATGGCCCTTTTGACCGGGGGTCAGAGAGACATCATTGTAGTGCAGATTTCCTTTGCAAGCTTGCTTGGTTGGCCAAAAAGGGCGTATGCGTTTTTTCCTGAATATATTCAGGAAAAAACGCATACACCCTCTTTGGCCAAGTGCATCATTGTGGACGTTCTGCCTCTTTTCCTATGCTTTAAATGCAATTCCAGTCTACCTCCTGAAATCGGTTTCCTGCAATTCTGCCCCACTTTCAAGTCCTATTGTCAGCCTTACTTCAATATATTTTTGGACGATAGCTGTCATTTATAACTCTGCAGGTTTGTGAATTACAGTGCCCCTGAGCTCCTTTCTTCAACCCGCTTTCTTGTGAGCTGGCCTCAACACTGCAGGATTGCTTCAGGCCCTAGTGTGGTTCCGGCACGGCACGCTGAGCCTTTGGTTAATTCCTCTTCCTGGTGGGAAATGAGAGTTAAATTTGCCCCTCCAGACACCTCCACCTAGTCTCTCATTGGTTCTCCCTATTCCTGTTCATTTTCCGCAGAAATTGCAAACTGGGCCAAACAGGAGGTTAAAGGCACTGACTCTCCAAGTGGGGAGAGTGTTAGTAAAGCGTCTGGAATGTTGCACCCGAGTACCAGGGGACGAAAACTGAGACACATTTGAACACGTTTCCCGATCACACGGTGGATCATACTCTGGGTTCCACATGCATGTTTTAGCTGAAGGAAGAATCCCTTAAACCTGGAGAGTTGAGACCCATGGAATGGTTACCATGCAATATAACTTCAAAGGGTCTGCATTTGCTCACCGAACCTCACCAATCCTATCACTGCTGCGTTTATGCCGCTGTACACACGCTTGATTCTCTTTCGGAGACATATAAATCCATAGGTTTTAAGATTCTTACTAGTCAGGTATATTCTTAGGCGTTTAATATGGGGTGTTGAGTCCACTTCGTTGAGCAAGGAGTAGCTCTTGTCTGTTACATATTAGGCTTAAGGAACTTTATCTGTGCTGATTTCAATCTCTGGTTTTATGCAGCACCCCAACTCACCTTTCCCCTTAAGCAAGCATAAGTTGGTTTTCTAAATTTGAGACCCTATTCTGTTTTGTAATTCAGTTCCTCTGTAGCCAAGTTTACATTCCGTGTATTAGTGATATCTTATGATGTTTCTTTTTCTGTGTGACTTATTTCAGTTAGAATCATCATACCTGAATCCACTCATTATGCTGCTACAGGCCTGATGACATAGATGTCATTGCTGAGTGATATTGCATTGTACGTAAGTACCACAACTTCTTTTCCATTTTTCGCTTTCTGTGATATTGAACTTGTACCGTAAACGAGGTTCTTGTAAACAGAGGCGTCCCAAACTTATGGGGTGGCTGTGTCTTTTTGATTTTAATTTCCCTAAGCTATAGGACCATAAGTGGAAGTGCCCTAGGCTCTGTTGCTTTGTTTTTTAGATGTTTCAGGAAACACCATACACTGCTCCCCAGTGGCTGTTGGCAATTTACATTCCGCCCATCAGCATAACAAGGCTCCCAGTTCTCCATGGCCTGTCCTGCCTTTCTGGATTTTACACTTTTTTCAGATGGCCCTTTTGACCGGGGGGAAGTGAGACTTCATTGTACTGCAGATTTCCTTTGCAAGCTTGCTTGTTTGGCCAAAAAGGGCGTATGCGTTTTTTCCTGAATATATTCAGGAAAGAACGCATACGCCCTTTTTGGCCAAGTGCATCATTGTGGACGTTCTGCCTCTATTCCTATGCTTTACATGCAATTCCAGTCTACCTCCTGAAATCGGTTTCCTGCAATTCTGCCCCACTTTCAAGTCCTCTTGTCAGCCTTACTTCAATATATTTTTGGACGATAGCTGTCATTTATAACTCTGCAGGTCTGTGAATTACAGTGCCCCTGAGCTCCTTTCTTCAACCCGCTTTCTTGTGAGCTGGCCTCAACACTGCAGGATTGCTTCAGGCCCTAGTGTGGTTCCGGCACGGCACGCTGAGCCTTTGGTTAATTCCTCTTCCTGGTGGGAAATGAGAGTTAAATTTGCCCATCCAGACACCTCCAGCTAGTCTCTCATTGGTCCTCACTATTCCTGTTCATCTTCCGCAGAAATTGCAAACTGGGCCAAACAGGAGGTTAAAGGCACTGACTCTCCAAGACGGGAGAGTGTTAGCAAAGCGTCTGGAATGTTGCACCCGAGTACCAGGGAACAAAAACTGAGACATATTTGACACGTCTCCTGATCACACGGTTGATCATACTCTGGGTTCCACATGCATGTTTTAGCTGAAGGAAGAATCCCTTAAACCTGGAGAGTTGAGATCCGTGGAATGGGTACCATGCAATACGACTTCAAAGGGTCTTCATTTGCTCACCGAACCTCTCCAATCCTATCACTGCTGCGTTTATGCCCCTGTACACACGCTTGATTCTCTTTCGGAGACATAGCAATCCATAGGTTTTAAGATACTTACTACTCAGGTACATGCTTAGGCGTTTAATATGGGGTGTTGAGTCCATTTCGTTGAGCAAGGAGTAGCTCTTGTCTATTCCATATTTGGCTTAAGGAACTTTATCTGTGCTCATTTCAATCTCTGGTTTTATGCAGCACCCCAACTCACCTTTCCCCTTAAGCAAGCATAAGTTGGTTTTCTACATTTGAGACCCTGTTCTGTTTTGTAATCCAGTTCCTGTGTAGCCAAGTTTACATTCCGTGTACTAGTGTTATCTTATGATGTTTCTTTTTCTGTGTGACTTATTTCAGTTAGAATCATCATACCTGAATCCACTCATTATGCTGCTACGGGCCTGATGACATAGATTTCATTGCTGAGTGATATTGCATTGTACGTAAGTACCACAACTTCTTTATCCATTTTTCACTTTCTGCGATATTGACCTTGTACCGTAAACGAGGTTCTTGTAAACAGAGCCGTCCCAAACTTTGGGGTGGCTGTGTCTTTTTGATTTTAATTTCCCAAGGCTATAGGACCATAAGTGGAAGTGCCCTAGGCTCTGTTGCTTTGTTTTTTAGATGTTTCAGGAAACACCATACACTTCTCCCGAGTGGCTGTTGGCAGTTTACATCCTGCCCATCAGCATAACAAGGCTCCCAGTTCTCCATGGCCTGTCCTGCCTTTCTGGATTTTACACTTTTTTCAGAGGGCCCTTTTGACCGGGGGGAAGTGAGACTTCATTGTACTGCAGATTTCCTTTGCAAGCTTGCTTGGTTGGCCAAAAAGGGCGTATGCGTTTTTTCCTGAATATATTCAGGAAAAAACGCATACGCCCTTTTTGGCCAAGTGCATCATTGTGGACGTTCTGCCTCTTTTCCTATGCTTTACATGCAATTCCAGTCTACCTCCTGAAATCGGTTTCCTGCAATTCTGCCCCGATTTCAAGTCCTCTTGGCAGCCTTACTTCAATATATTTTTGGACGATAGCTGTCATTTATAACTCTGCAGGTTTGTGAATTACAGTGCCCCTGAGCTCCTTTCTTCAACTCGCTTTCTTGTGAGCTGGCCGCAACACAACAGGATTGCTTCAGGGCCCAGTGTGGTTCTGGCACGGCACGCTAAGCCTTTGGTTAATTCCTCTTCTTGGTGGGAAATGAGAGTTCAATTTGCCCGTCCAGACACCTCCAGCTAGTCTCTCATTGGTTCTCCCTATTCCTGTTCATCTTCCGCAGAAATTGCAAACTGGGCCAAACAGGAGGTTAAAGGCTCTGACTCTCCAAGTGGGGAGAGTGTTAGTAAAGCGTCTGGAATGTTGCACCCGAGTACCAGGGGACGAAAACTGAGACATATTGGAACACGTTTCCCGATCACACGGTGGATCATACTCTGGGTTCCACATGCATGTTTTAGCTGAAGGAAGAATCCCTTAAACCTGGAGAGTTGAGACCCATGGAATGGTTACCATGCAATATAACTTCAAAGGGTCTGCATTTGCTAACCGAACCTCTCCAATCCTATCACTGCTGCGTTTATGCCGCTGTACACACGCTTGATTCTCTTTCGGAGACATATAAATCCATAGGTTTTAAGATACTTACTACTCAGGTACATGCTTAGGCGTTTAATATGGGGTGTTGAGTCCACTTCGTTGACCAAGGAGTAGCTCTTGTCTATTACATATTTGGCTTATGGAACGGTATCTGTGCTAATTTCAATCTCTGGTTTTATGCAGCACCCCAACTCACCTTTCCCCTTAAGCAAGCATAAGTTGGCTTTCTACATTTGACACCCTGTTCTGTTTTGTAATTCAGTTCCTGTGTAGCCAAGTTTACATTCCGTGTATTAGTGATATCTTATGATGTTTCTTTTCCTGTGTGACTTATTTCACTTAGAATCATCGTACCTGAATCCACTCATTATGCTGCTACGGGCCTGATGACATAGATTTCATTGCTGAGTGATATTGCATTGTACGTAAGTACCACAACTTCTTTATCCATTTTTCGCTTTCTGCGATATTGAACTTGTACTGTAAACGAGGTTCTTGTAAACAGAGCCGTCCCAAACTTTGGGGTGGCTGTGTCTTTTTGATTTTAATTTCCCTAAGCTATAGGACCATAAGTGGAAGTGCCCTAGGCTGTGTTGCTTTGTTTTTTAGATGTTTCAGGAAACACCATACACTGCTCCCCAGTGGCTGTTGGCAATTTACATCCCGCCCATCAGCATAACAAGGCTCCCAGTTCTCCATGGCCTGTTCTGCCTTTCTGGATTTTACACTTTTTTCAGATGGCCCTTTTGACGGGGGTGGGGGGGGGCAGTGAGACTTCATTGTAGTGCAGATTTCCTTTGCAAGCTTGCTTGGTTGGCCAAAAAGGGCGTATGCGATTTTTCCTGAATATATTCAGGAAAAAACGCATACGCCCTTTTTGGCCAAGTGCATCATTGTGGACGTTCTGCCTCTTTTCCTATGCTTTACATGCAATTCCAGTCTACCTCCTGAAATCGGTTGCCTGCTATTCTGCCCCGCTTTCAAGTCCTCTTGGCAGCCTTACTTCAATGTATTTTTGGACGATAGCTGTCATTTATAACTCTGCAGGTTTGTGAATGACAGTGCCCCTGAGCTCCTTTCTTCAACACGCTTTCTTGTGAGCTGGCCGCAACACCGCAGGATTGCTTCAGGCCCTAGTGTGGTTCCGGCATGGCAAGTTGAGCCTTTGGTTAATTCCTCTTCCTGGTGGGAAATGAGAGTTAAATTTGCCCGTCCAGACACCTCCAGCTAGTCTCTCATTGGTCCTCACTATTCCTGTTCATCTTCCGCAGAAATTGCAAACTGGGCCAAACAGGAGGTTAAAGGCACTGACTCTCCAAGACGGGAGAGTGTTAGCAAAGCGTCTGGAATGTTGCACCCGAGTACCAGGGAACAAAAACTGAGACATATTTGACACGTCTCCTGATCACACGGTTGATCATACTCTGGGTTCCACATGCATGTTTTAGCTGAAGGAAGAATCCCTTAAACCTGGAGAGTTGAGATCCGTGGAATGGGTACCATGCAATATGACTTCAAACGGTCTTCATTTGCTCACCGAACCTCTCCAATCCTATCACTGCTGCGTTTATGCCCCTGTACACACGCTTGATTCTCTTTCGGAGACATAGCAATCCATAGGTTTTCAGATACTTACTAGTCAGGTACATGCTTAGGCGTTTAATATGGGGTGTTGAGTCCATTTCGTTGAGCAAGGAGTAGCTCTTGTCTATTCCATATTTGGCTTAAGGAACTTTATCTGTGCTCATTTCAATCTCTGGTTTTATGCAGCAACCCAACTCACCTTTCCCCTTAAGCAAGCATAAGTTGGTTTTCTAAATTTGAGACCCCGTTCTGTTTTGTAATTCAGTTCCTGTGTAGCCAAGTTTACATTCTGTGTATTAGTGATATCTTATGATGTTTCTTTTTCTGTGTGACTTCTTTCAGTTAGAATCATCATATCTGAATCCACTCATTATGCTGCTACAGGCCTGATGACATAGATTTCTTTGCTGAGGGATATTGCATTGTACATAAGTACCACAACTACTTTATCCATATTTCACTTTCTGCGATATTGAACTTGTACCGTAAACGAGGTTCTTGTAAACAGAGCCGTCCCAAACTTTGGGGTGGCTGTGTCTTTTTGATTTTAATTTCCCAAGTCTATAGGACCATAAGTGGAAGTGCCCTAGGCTCTGTTGCTTTGTTTTTTAGATGTTTCAGGAAACACCATACACTTCTCCGGAGTGGCTGTTGGCAGTTTACATCCTGCCCATCAGCATAACAAGGCTCCCAGTTCTCCATGGCCTGTCCTGCCTTTCTGGATTTTACACTTTTTTCAGATGGCCCTTTTGACCGGGGGGCAGAGAGACGTCATTGTAGTGCAGATTTCCTTTGCAAGCTTGCTTGGTTGGCCAAAAAGGGCGTATGCGTTTTTTCCTGAATATATTCAGGAAAAAACGCATACGCCCTTTTTGGCCAAGTGCATCATTGTGGACGTTCTGCCTCTTTTCCTATGCTTTACATGCAATTCCAGTCTACCTCCTGAAATCGGTTTCCTGCAATTCTGCCCCACTTTCAAGTCCTCTTGTCAGCCTTACTTCAATATATTTTTGGACGATAGCTGTCATTTATAACTCTGCAGGTTTGTGAATTACAGTGCCCCTGAGCTCCTTTCTTCAACCCGCTTTCTTGTGAGCTGGCCTCAACACTGCAGGATTGCTTCAGGCCCTAGTGTGGTTCCGGCACGGCACGCTGAGCCTTTGGTTAATTCCTCTTCCTGGTGGGAAATGAGAGTTAAATTTGCCCCTCCAGACACCTCCACCTAGTCTCTCATTGGTTCTCCCTATTCCTGTTCATTTTCCGCAGAAATTGCAAACTGGGCCAAACAGGAGGTTAAAGGCACTGACTCTCCAAGTGGGGAGAGTGTTAGTAAAGCGTCTGGAATGTTGCACCCGAGTACCAGGGGACGAAAACTGAGACACATTTGAACACGTTTCCCGATCACACGGTGGATCATACTCTGGGTTCCACATGCATGTTTTAGCTGAAGGAAGAATCCCTTAAACCTGGAGAGTTGAGACCCATGGAATGGTTACCATGCAATATAACTTCAAAGGGTCTGCATTTGCTCACCGAACCTCACCAATCCTATCACTGCTGCGTTTATGCCGCTGTACACACGCTTGATTCTCTTTCGGAGACATATAAATCCATAGGTTTTAAGATTCTTACTAGTCAGGTATATTCTTAGGCGTTTAATATGGGGTGTTGAGTCCACTTCGTTGAGCAAGGAGTAGCTCTTGTCTGTTACATATTAGGCTTAAGGAACTTTATCTGTGCTGATTTCAATCTCTGGTTTTATGCAGCACCCCAACTCACCTTTCCCCTTAAGCAAGCATAAGTTGGTTTTCTAAATTTGAGACCCTGTTCTGTTTTGTAATTCAGTTCCTCTGTAGCCAAGTTTACATTCCGTGTATTAGTGATATCTTATGATGTTTCTTTTTCTGTGTGACTTATTTCAGTTAGAATCATCATACCTGAATCCACTCATTATGCTGCTACGGGCCTGATGACATAGATGTCATTGCTGAGTGATATTGCATTGTACGTAAGTACCACAACTTCTTTTCCATTTTTCGCTTTCTGTGATATTGAACTTGTACCGTAAACGAGGTTCTTGTAAACAGAGGCGTCCCAAACTTTGGGGTGGCTGTGTCTTTTTGATTTTAATTTCCCTAAGCTATAGGACCATAAGTGGAAGTGCCCTAGGCTCTGTTGCTTTGTTTTTTAGATGTTTCAGGAAACACCATACACTTCTCCAGAGTGGCTGTTGGCAATTTACATCCCGCCCATCAGCATAACAAGGCTCCCAGTTCTCCATGGCCTGTCCTGCCTTTCTGGATTTTACACTTTTTTCAGATAGCCCTTTTGACCGGGGGGCAGAGAGACTTCATTGTAGTGCAGATTTCCTTTGCAAGCTTGCTTGGTTGGCCAAAAAGGGCGTATGCGTTTTTTCCTGAATACATTCAGGAAAAAACGCATACGCCCTTTTTGGCCAAGTGCATCATTGTGGACGTTCTGCCTCTTTTCCTATGCTTTACATGCAATTCCAGTCTACCTCCTGAAATCGGTTTCCTGCAATTCTGCCCCGATTTCAAGTCCTCTTGTCAGCCTTACTTCAATATATTTTTGGACGATAGCTGTCATTTATAACTCTGCAGGTTTGTGAATTACAGTGCCCCTGAGCTCCTTTCTTCAACTCGCTTTCTTGTGAGCTGGCCGCAACACAACAGGATTGCTTCAGGGCCCAGTGTGGTTCTGGCACGGCACGCTAAGCCTTTGGTTAATTCCTCTTCTTGGTGGGAAATGAGAGTTCAATTTGCCCGTCCAGACACCTCCAGCTAGTCTCTCATTGGTTCTCCCTATTCCTGTTCATCTTCCGCAGAAATTGCAAACTGGGCCAAACAGGAGGTTAAAGGCTCTGACTCTCCAAGTGGGGAGAGTGTTAGTAAAGCGTCTGGAATGTTGCACCCGAGTACCAGGGGACGAAAACTGAGACATATTGGAACACGTTTCCCGATCACACGGTGGATCATACTCTGGGTTCCACATGCATGTTTTAGCTGAAGGAAGAATCCCTTAAACCTGGAGAGTTGAGACCCATGGAATGGTTACCATGCAATATAACTTCAAAGGGTCTGCATTTGCTCACCGAACCTCACCAATCCTATCACTGCTGCGTTTATGCCGCTGTACACACGCTTGATTCTCTTTCGGAGACATATAAATCCATAGGTTTTAAGATTCTTACTAGTCAGGTATATTCTTAGGCGTTTAATATGGGGTGTTGAGTCCACTTCGTTGAGCAAGGAGTAGCTCTTGTCTATTACATATTTGGCTTATGGAACGGTATCTGTGCTAATTTCAATCTCTGGTTTTATGCAGCACCCCAACTCACCTTTCCCCTTAAGCAAGCATAAGTTGGCTTTCTACATTTGAGACCCTGTTCTGTTTTGTAATTCAGTTCCTGTGTAGCCAAGTTTACATTCCGTGTATTAGTGATATCTTATGATGTTTTTTTCCTGTGTGACTTATTTCACTTAGAATCATCGTACCTGAATCCACTCATTATGCTGCTACGGGCCTGATGACATAGATTTCATTGCTGAGTGATATTGCATTGTACGTAAGTACCACAACTTCTTTATCCATTTTTCGCTTTCTGCGATATTGAACTTGTACAGTAATCGAGGTTCTTGTAAACAGAGCCGTCCCAAACTTTGGGGTGGCTGTGTCTTTTTGATTTTAATTTCCCTAAGCTATAGGACCATAAGTGGAAGTGCCCTAGGCTCTGTTGCTTTGTTTTTTAGATGTTTCAGGAAACACCATACACTGCTCCCCAGTGGCTGTTGGCAATTTACATCCCGCCCATCAGCATAACAAGGCTCCCAGTTCTCCATGGCCTGTTCTGCCTTTCTGGATTTTACACTTTTTTCAGATGGCCCTTTTGACGGGGGTGGGGGGGGCAGTGAGACTTCATTGTAGTGCAGATTTCCTTTGCAAGCTTGCTTGGTTGGCCAAAAAGGGCGTATGCGTTTTTTTCCTGAATATATTCAGGAAAAAACGCATACGCCCTTTTTGGCCAAGTGCATCATTGTGGACGTTCTGCCTCTTTTCCTATGCTTTACATGCAATTCCAGTCTACCTCCTGAAATCGGTTGCCTGCTATTCTGCCCCGCTTTCAAGTCCTCTTGGCAGCCTTACTTCAATGTATTTTTGGACGATAGCTGTCATTTATAACTCTGCAGGTTTGTGAATGACAGTGCCCCTGAGCTCCTTTCTTCAACACGCTTTCTTGTGAGCTGGCCGCAACACCGCAGGATTGCTTCAGGCCCTAGTGTGGTTCCGGCATGGCAAGTTGAGCCTTTGGTTAATTCCTCTTCCTGGTGGGAAATGAGAGTTAAATTTGCCCGTCCAGACACCTCCAGCTAGTCTCTCATTGGTCCTCACTATTCCTGTTCATCTTCCGCAGAAATTGCAAACTGGGCCAAACAGGAGGTTAAAGGCACTGACTCTCCAAGATGGGAGAGTGTTAGCAAAGCGTCTGGAATGTTGCACCCGAGTACCAGGGAACAAAAACTGAGACATATTTGACACGTCTCCTGATCACACGGTTGATCATACTCTGGGTTCCACATGCATGTTTTAGCTGAAGGAAGAATCCCTTAAACCTGGAGAGTTGAGATCCGTGGAATGGGTACCATGCAATACGACTTCAAAGGGTCTTCATTTGCTCACCGAACCTCTCCAATCCTATCACTGCTGCGTTTATGCCCCTGTACACACGCTTGATTCTCTTTCGGAGACATAGCAATCCATAGGTTTTCAGATACTTACTAGTCAGGTACATGCTTAGGCGTTTAATATGGGGTGTTGAGTCCATTTCGTTGAGCAAGGAGTAGCTCTTCTCTATTCCATATTTGGCTTAAGGAACTTTATCTGTGCTCATTTCAATCTCTGGTTTTATGCAGCACTCCAACTCACCTTTCCCCTTAAGCAAGCATAAGTTGGTTTTCTACATTTGAGACCCTGTTCTGTTTTGTAATCCAGTTCCTGTGTAGCCAAGTTTACATTCCGTGTACTAGTGTTATCTTATGATGTTTCTTTTTCTGTGTGACTTATTTCAGTTAGAATCATCATACCTGAATCCACTCATTATGCTGCTGCGGTCCTCATGACATAGATTTCATTACTGAGGTATATTGCATTGTACGTAAGTACCACAACTACTTTATCCATTTTTCACTTTCTGCGATATTGAACTTGTACCGTAAACGAGGTTCTTGTAAACAGAGCTGTCCCAAACTTTGGGGTGGCTGTGTCTTTTTGATTTTAATTTCCCTAAGCTATAGGACCATAAGTGGAAGTGCCCTAGGCTCTGTTGCTTTGTTTTTTAGATGTTTCAGGAAACACCATACACTGCTCCCCAGTGGCTGTTGGCAATTTACATCCCGCCCATCAGCATAACAAGGCTCCCAGTTCTCCATGGCCTGTCCTGCCTTTCTGGATTTTACACTTTTTTCAGATGGCCCTTTTGACCGGGGGGAAGTGAGACTTCATTGTAGTGAAGATTTCCTTTGCAAGCTTGCTTGGTTGGCCCAAAAGGGCGTATGCGTTTTTTCCTGAATATATTCAGGAAAAAACGCATACACCCTTTTTGGCCAAGTGCATCATTGTGGACATTCTGCCTCTTTTCCTATGCTTTAAATGCAATTCCAGTCTACCTCCTGAAATCGGTTTCCTGCAATTCTGCCCCGCTTTCAAGTCCCCTTGGCAGCCTTACTTCAGTATATTTTTGGACGATAGCTGTCATTTATAACTCTGCAGGTTTGTGAATTACAGTACCCCTGAGCTCCTTTCTTCAACTCGCTTTCTTGTGAGCTGGCCGCACCAGCGCAGGATTGCTTCAGGCCCTAATCTGGTACTGGCACGGCACGCTGAGCCTTTGGTTAATTCCTCTTCCCGGTGGGAAATGAGAGTTCAATTTGCCCGTCCAGACACCTCCAGCTAGTCTCTCATTGGTTCTCCCTATTCCTGTTCATCTTCCGCAGAAATTGCAAACTGGGCCACCAGGAGGTAAAAGGCACTGACTCTCCAAGTGGGGAGAGTGTTAGTAAAGCGTCTGGAACGTTGCACCCGAGTACCAGGGGACGAAAACTGAGACATATTTGAACACATCTCCCGATCACACGGTTGATCATACTCTGGGTTCCACATGCATGTTTTAGCTGAAGGAAGAATCCCTTAAACCTGGAGAGTAGAGACCCGTGGAATGGGTACCATGCAATATGACTTCAAACGGTCTTCATTTGCTCACCGAACCTCTCCAATCCTATCACTGCTGCGTTTATGCCCCTGTACACATGCTTGATTCTCTTTCGGAGACATAGCAATCCATAGGTTTTCAGATACTTACTAGTCAGATACATTCTTACACGTTTAATATGGGGTGTTGAGTCCATTTCGTTGAGCAAGGAGTAGCTCTTGACTATTCCATATTTGCCTTAAGGAACTTTATCTGTGCTCATTTCAATCTCTGGTTTTATGCAGCACCCCAACTCACCTTTCCCCTTAAGCAAGCATAAGTTGGTTTTCTAAATTTGAGACCCCGTTCTGTTTTGTAATTCAGTTCCTGTGTAGCCAAGTTTACATTCTGTGTATTAGTGATATCTTATGATGTTTCTTTTTCTGTGTGACTTATTTGAGTTAGAATCATCATATCTGAATCCACTCATTATGCTGCTACAGGCCTGATGACATAGATTTCATTGCTGAGGGATATTGCATTGTACGTAAGTACCACAACTACTTTATCCATATTTCACTTTCTGCGATATTGAACTTGTACCATAAACGAGGTTCTTGTAAACAGAGCCGTCCCAAACTTTGGGGTGGCTGTGTCTTTTTGATTTTAATTTCCCTAAGCTATAGGACCATAAGTGGAAGTGCCCTAGGCTCTGTTGCTTTGTTTTTTAGATGTTTCAGGAAACACCATACACTGCTCCCCAGTGGCTGTTGGCAATTTACATTCCGCCCATCAGCATAACAAGGCTCCCAGTTCTCCATGGCCTGTCCTGCCTTTCTGGATTTTACACTTTTTTCAAATGGCCCTTTTGACCGGGGGGAAGTGAGACTTCATTGTACTGCAGATTTCCTTTGCAAGCTTGCTTGGTTGGCCAAAAAGGGCGTATGCGTTTTTTCCTGAATATATTCAGGAAAAAACGCATACGCCCTTTTTGGCCAAGTGCATCATTGTGGACGTTCTGCCTCTTTTCCTATGCTTTAAATGCAATTCCAGTCTACGTCCTGAAATCGGTTTCCTGCAATTCTGCCCCGCTTTCAAGTCCTCTTGGCAGCCTTACTTCAGTATATTTTTGGACGATAGCTGTCATTTATAAGTCTGCAGGTTTGTGAATTACAGTGCCCCTGAGCTCCTTTCTTCAACTCGCTTTCTTGTGAGCTGGCCGCAACACCGCAGGATTGCTTCAGGCCCTAATCTGGTTCCGGCACGGCACGCTGAGCCTTTGGTTAATTCCTCTTCCTGGTGGGAAATGAGAGTTCAATTTGCCCGTCCAGACACCTCCAGCTAGTCTCTCATTGGTTCTCCCTATTCCTGTTCATTTTCCGCAGAAATTGCAAACTGGGACAAACAGGACGTTAAAGGCACTGACTCTCCAAGTGGGGAGAGTGTTAGTAAAGCGTCTGGAATGTTGCACCCGAGTACCAGGGGACGAAAACTGAGACATATTGGAACACGTTTCCCGATCACACGGTGGATCATACTCTGGGTTCCACATGCATGTTTTAGCTGAAGGAAGAATCCCTTAAACCTGGAGAGTTGAGACCCATGGAATGGTTACCATGCAATATAACTTCAAAGGGTCTGCATTTGCTCACCGAACCTCACCAATCCTATCACTGCTGCGTTTATGCCGCTGTACACACGCTTGATTCTCTTTCGGAGACATATAAATCCATAGGTTTTAAGATTTTTACTAGTCAGGTATATTCTTAGGCGTTTAATATGGGGTGTTGAGTCCACTTCGTTGAGCAAGGAGTAGCTCTTGTCTATTACATATTTGGCTTATGGAACGGTATCTGTGCTAATTTAAATCTCTGGTTTTATGCAGAACCCCAACTCACCTTTCCCCTTAAGCAAGCATAAGTTGGCTTTCTACATTTGAGACCCTGTTCTGTTTTGTAATTCAGTTCCTGTGTAGCCAAGTTTACATTCCGTGTATTAGTGATATCTTATGATGTTTCTTTTCCTGTGTGACTTATTTCACTTAGAATCATCGTACCTGAATCCACTCATTATGCTGCTACGGGCCTGATGACATAGATTTCATTGCTGAGTGATATTGCATTGTACGTAAGTACCACAACTTCTTTATCCATTTTTCGCTTTCTGCGATATTGAACTTGTACTGTAAACGAGGTTCTTGTAAACAGAGCCGTCCCAAACTTTGGGGTGGCTGTGTCTTTTTGATTTTAATTTCCCTAAGCTATAGGACCATAAGTGGAAGTGCCCTAGGCTCTGTTGCTTTGTTTTTTAGATGTTTCAGGAAACACCATACACTGCTCCCCAGTGGCTGTTGGCAATTTACATCCCGCCCATCAGCATAACAAGGCTCCCAGTTCTCCATGGCCTGTTCTGCCTTTCTGGATTTTACACTTTTTTCAGATGGCCCTTTTGACGGGGGTGGGGGGGGGGGGCAGTGAGACTTCATTGTAGTGCAGATTTCCTTTGCAAGCTTGCTTGGTTGGCCAAAAAGGGCGTATGCGTTTTTTCCTGAATATATTCAGGAAAAAACGCATACGCCCTTTTTGGCCAAGTGCATCATTGTGGACGTTCTGCCTCTTTTCCTATGCTTTACATGCAATTCCAGTCTACCTCCTGAAATCGGTTGCCTGCTATTCTGCCCCGCTTTCAAGTCCTCTTGGCAGCCTTACTTCAATGTATTTTTGGACGATAGCTGTCATTTATAACTCTGCAGGTTTGTGAATGACAGTGCCCCTGAGCTCCTTTCTTCAACACGCTTTCTTGTGAGCTGGCCGCAACACCGCAGGATTGCTTCAGGCCCTAGTGTGGTTCCGGCATGGCAAGTTGAGCCTTTGGTTAATTCCTCTTCCTGGTGGGAAATGAGAGTTAAATTTGCCCATCCAGACACCTCCAGCTAGTCTCTCATTGGTCCTCACTATTCCTGTTCATCTTCCGCAGAAATTGCAAACTGGGCCAAACAGGAGGTTAAAGGCACTGACTCTCCAAGACGGGAGAGTGTTAGCAAAGCGTCTGGAATGTTGCACCCGAGTACCAGGGAACAAAAACTGAGACATATTTGACACGTCTCCTGATCACACGGTTGATCATACTCTGGGTTCCACATGCATGTTTTAGCTGAAGGAAGAATCCCTTAAACCTGGAGAGTTGAGATCCGTGGAATGGGTACCATGCAATACGACTTCAAAGGGTCTTCATTTGCTCACCGAACCTCTCCAATCCTATCACTGCTGCGTTTATGCCCCTGTACACACGCTTGATTCTCTTTCGGAGACATAGCAATCCATAGGTTTTAAGATACTTACTACTCAGGTACATGCTTAGGCGTTTAATATGGGGTGTTGAGTCCATTTCGTTGAGCAAGGAGTAGCTCTTGTCTATTCCATATTTGGCTTAAGGAACTTTATCTGTGCTCATTTCAATCTCTGGTTTTATGCAGCACCCCAACTCACCTTTCCCCTTAAGCAAGCATAAGTTGGTTTTCTACATTTGAGACCCTGTTCTGTTTTGTAATCCAGTTCCTGTGTAGCCAAGTTTACATTCCGTGTACTAGTGTTATCTTATGATGTTTCTTTTTCTGTGTGACTTATTTCAGTTAGAATCATCATACCTGAATCCACTCATTATGCTGCTACGGGCCTGATGACATAGATTTCATTGCTGAGTGATATTGCATTGTACGTAAGTACCACAACTTCTTTATCCATTTTTCACTTTCTGCGATATTGACCTTGTACCGTAAACGAGGTTCTTGTAAACAGAGCCGTCCCAAACTTTGGGGTGGCTGTGTCTTTTTTATTTTAATTTCCCTAAGCTATAGGTCCATAAGTGGAAGTGCCCTAGGCTCTGTTGCTTTGTTTTTTAGATGTTTCAGGAAACACCATACACTTCTCCAGAGTGGCTGTTGGCAATTTACATCCCGCCCATCAGCATAACAAGGCTCCCAGTTCTCCGTGGCCTGTCCTGCCTTTCTGGATTTTACACTTTTTTCAGATGGCCCTTTTGACCGGGGGGCAGAGAGACTTCATTGTAGTGCAGATTTCCTTTGCAAGCTTGCTTGGTTGGCCAAAAAGGGCGTATGCGTTTTTTTCCTGAATATATTCAGGAAAAAACGCATACGCCCTTTTTGGCCAAGTGCATCATTGTGGACGTTCTGCCTCTTTTCCTATGCTTTACATGCAATTCCAGTCTACCTCCTGAAATCGGTTGCCTGCTATTCTGCCCCGCTTTCAAGTCCTCTTGGCAGCCTTACTTCAATGTATTTTTGGACGATAGCTGTCATTTATAACTCTGCAGGTTTGTGAATGACAGTGCCCCTGAGCTCCTTTCTTCAACCCGCTTTCTTGTGAGCTGGCCGCAACACCGCATGATTGCTTCAGGCCCTAGTGTGGTTCCGGCATGGCAAGTTGAGCCTTTGGTTAATTCCTCTTCCTGGTGGGAAATGAGAGTTAAATTTGCCCATCCAGACACCTCCAGCTAGTCTCTCATTGGTCCTCACTATTCCTGTTCATCTTCCGCAGAAATTGCAAACTGGGCCAAACAGGAGGTTAAAGGCACTGACTCTCCAAGACGGGAGAGTGTTAGCAAAGCGTCTGGAATGTTGCACCCGAGTACCAGGGAACAAAAACTGAGACATATTTGACACGTCTCCTGATCACACGGTTGATCATACTCTGGGTTCCACATGCATGTTTTAGCTGAAGGAAGAATCCCTTAAACCTGGAGAGTTGAGATCCGTGGAATGGGTACCATGCAATACGACTTCAAAGGGTCTTCATTTGCTCACCGAACCTCTCCAATCCTATCACTGCTGCGTTTATGCCCCTGTACACACGCTTGATTCTCTTTCGGAGACATAGCAATCCATAGGTTTTAAGATACTTACTACTCAGGTACATGCTTAGGCGTTTAATATGCGGTGTTGAGTCCATTTCGTTGAGCAAGGAGTAGCTCTTGTCTATTCCATATTTGGCTTAAGGAACTTTATCTGTGCTTATTTCAATCTCTGGTTTTATGCAGCACCCCAACTCACCTTTCCCCTTAAGCAAGCATAAGTTGGTTTTCTACATTTGAGACCCTGTTCTGTTTTGTAATCCAGTTCCTGTGTAGCCAAGTTTACATTCCGTGTACTAGTGTTATCTTATGATGTTTCTTTTTCTGTGTGACTTATTTCAGTTAGAATCATCATACCTGAATCCACTCATTATGCTGCTGCGGGCCTCATGACATAGATTTCATTACTGAGGTATATTGCATTGTACGTAAGTACCACAACTACTTTATCCATTTTTCACTTTCTGCGATATTGAACTTGTACCGTAAACGAGGTTCTTGTAAACAGAGCCGTCCCAAACTTTGGGGTGGCTGTGTCTTTTTGATTTTAATTTCCCTAAGCTATAGGACCATAAGTGGAAGTGCCCTAGGCTCTGTTGCTTTGTTTTTTAGATGTTTCAGGAAACACCATACACTTCTCCCCAGTGGCTGTTGGCAATTTACATACCGCCCATCAGCATAACAAGGCTCCCAGTTCTCCATGGCCTGTCCTGCCTTTCTGGATTTTACACTTTTTTCAGATGGCCCTTTTGACCGGGGGGAAGTGAGACTTCATTGTAGTGCAGATTTCCTTTGCAAGCTTGCTTGGTTGGCCAAAAAGGGCGTATGCGTTTTTTCCTGAATATATTCAGGAAAAAACGCATACGGCCTTTTTGGCCAAGTGCATCATTGTGGACATTCTGCCTCTTTTCCTATGCTTTAAATGCAATTCCAGTCTACCTCCTGAAATCGGTTTCCTGCAATTCTGCCCCGCTTTCAAGTCCCCTTGGCAGCCTTACTTCAGTATATTTTTGGACGATAGCTGTCATTTATAACTCTGCAGGTTTGTGAATTACAGTACCCCTGAGCTCCTTTCTTCAACTCGCTTTCTTGTGAGCTGGCCGCACCAGCGCAGGATTGCTTCAGGCCCTAATCTGGTACTGGCACGGCACGCTGAGCCTTTGGTTAATTCCTCTTCCCGGTGGGAAATGAGAGTTCAATTTGCCCGTCCAGACACCTCCAGCTAGTCTCTCATTGGTTCTCCCTATTCCTGTTCATCTTCCGCAGAAATTGCAAACTGGGCCACCAGGAGGTTAAAGGCACTGACTCTCCAAGTGGGGAGAGTGTTAGTAAAGCGTCTGGAATGTTGCACCCGAGTACCAGGGGACGAAAACTGAGACATATTTGAACACATCTCCCGATCACACGGTTGATCATACTCTGGGTTCCACATGCATGTTTTAGCTGAAGGAAGAATCCCTTAAACCTGGAGAGTAGAGACCCGTGGAATGGGTACCATGCAATATGACTTCAAAGGGTCTTCATTTGCTCACCGAACCTCTCCAATCCTATCACTGCTGTGTTTATGCCCCTGTACACACGCTTGATTCTCTTTCGGAGACATAGCAATCCATAGGTTTTCAGATACTTACTAGTCAGATACATTCTTACACGTTTAATATGGGGTGTTGAGTCCATTTCGTTGAGCAAGGAGTAGCTCTTGACTATTCCATATTTGGCTTAAGGAACTTTATCTGTGCTCATTTCAATCTCTGGTTTTATGCAGCACCCCAACTCACCTTTCCCCTTAAGCAAGCATAAGTTGGTTTTCTACATTTGAGACCCTGTTCTGTTTTGTAATCCAGTTCCTGTGTAGCCAAGTTTACATTCCGTGTACTAGTGTTATCTTATGATGTTTCTTTTTCTGTGTGACTTATTTCAGTTAGAATCATCATACCTGAATCCACTCATTATGCTGCTACGGGCCTGATGACATAGATTTCATTGCTGAGTGATATTGCATTGTACGTAAGTACCACAACTTCTTTATCCATTTTTCACTTTCTGCGATATTGACCTTGTACCGTAAACGAGGTTCTTGTAAACAGAGCCGTCCCAAACTTTGGGGTGGCTGTGTCTTTTTGATTTTAATTTCCCAAGGCTATAGGACCATAAGTGGAAGTGCCCTAGGCTCTGTTGCTTTGTTTTTTAGATGTTTCAGGAAACACCATACACTTCTCCCGAGTGGCTGTTGGCAGTTTACATCCCGCCCATCAGCATAACAAGGCTCCCAGTTCTCCATGGCCTGTCCTGCCTTTCTGGATTTTACACTTTTTTCAGATGGCCCTTTTGACCGGGGGGCAGAGAGACGTCATTGTTGTGCAGATTTCCTTTGCAAGCTTGCTTGGTTGGCCAAAAAGGGCGTATGCGTTTTTTCCTGAATATATTCAGGAAAAAACGCATACGCCCTTTTTGGCCAAGTGCATCATTGTGGACGTTCTGCCTCTTTTCCTATGCTTTACATGCAATTCCAGTCTACCTCCTGAAATCGGTTTCCTGCAATTCTGCCCCACTTTCAAGTCCTCTTGTCAGCCTTACTTCAATATATTTTTGGACGATAGCTGTCATTTATAACTCTGCAGGTTTGTGAATGACAGTGCCCCTGAGCTCCTTTCTTCAACCCGCTTTCTTGTGAGCTGGCCTCAACACTGCAGGATTGCTTCAGGCCCTAGTGTGGTTCCGGCACGGCACGCTGAGCCTTTGGTTAATTCCTCTTCCTGGTGGGAAATGAGAGTTAAATTTGCCCCTCCAGACACCTCCACCTAGTCTCTCATTGGTTCTCCCTATTCCTGTTCATTTTCCGCGGAAATTGCAAACTGGGCCAAACAGGAGGTTAAAGGCACTGACTCTCCAAGTGGGGAGAGTGTTAGTAAAGCGTCTGGAATGTTGCACCCGAGTACCAGGGGACGAAAACTGAGACACATTTGAACACGTTTCCCGATCACACGGTGGATCATACTCTGGGTTCCACATGCATGTTTTAGCTGAAGGAAGAATCCCTTAAACCTGGAGAGTTGAGACCCATGGAATGGTTACCATGCAATATAACTTCAAAGGGTCTGCATTTGCTCACCGAACCTCACCAATCCTATCACTGCTGCGTTTATGCCGCTGTACACACGCTTGATTCTCTTTCGGAGACATATAAATCCATAGGTTTTAAGATTCTTACTAGTCAGGTATATTCTTAGGCGTTTAATATGGGGTGTTGAGTCCACTTCGTTGAGCAAGGAGTAGCTCTTGTCTGTTACATATTAGGCTTAAGGAACTTTATCTGTGCTGATTTCAATCTCTGGTTTTATGCAGCACCCCAACTCACCTTTCCCCTTAAGCAAGCATAAGTTGGTTTTCTAAATTTGAGACCCTGTTCTGTTTTGTAATTCAGTTCCTCTGTAGCCAAGTTTACATTCCGTGTATTAGTGATATCTTATGATGTTTCTTTTTCTGTGTGACTTCTTTCAGTTAGAATCATCATACCTGAATCCACTCATTATGCTGCTACGGGCCTGATGACATAGATGTCATTGCTGAGTGATATTGCATTGTACGTAAGTACCACAACTTCTTTTCCATTTTTCGCTTTCTGTGATATTGAACTTGTACCGTAAACGAGGTTCTTGTAAACAGAGCCGTCCCAAACTTTGGGGTGACTGTGTCTTTTTGATTTTAATTTCCCAAGGCTATAGGACCATAAGTGGAAGTGCCCTAGGCTCTGTTGCTTTGTTTTTTAGATGTTTCAGGAAACACCATACACTTCTCCAGAGTGGCTGTTGGCAATTTACATCCCGCCCATCAGCATAACAAGGCTCCCAGTTCTCCATGGCCTGTCCTGCCTTTCTGGATTTTACACTTTTTTCAGATGGCCCTTTTGACCGGGGGGCAGAGAGACTTCATTGTAGTGCAGATTTCCTTTGCAAGCTTGCTTGGTTGGCCAAAAAGGGCGTATGCATTTTTTCCTGAATATATTCAGGAAAAAACGCATACGCACTTTTTGGCCAAGTGCATCATTGTGGACGTTCTGCCTCTTTTCCTATGCTTTACATGAAATTCCAGTGTACCTCCTGAAATCGGTTTCCTGCAATTCTGCCCCGATTTCAAGTCCTCTTGGCAGCCTTACTTCAATATATTTTTGGACGATAGCTGTCATTTATAACTCTGCAGGTTTGTGAATTACAGTGCCCCTGAGCTCCTTTCTTCAACTCGCTTTCTTGTGAGCTGGCCGCAACACAACAGGATTGCTTCAGGGCCCAGTGTGGTTCTGGCACGGCACGCTAAGCCTTTGGTTAATTCCTCTTCTTGGTGGGAAATGAGAGTTCAATTTGCCCGTCCAGACACCTCCAGCTAGTCTCTCATTGGTTCTCCCTATTCCTGTTCATCTTCCGCAGAAATTGCAAACTGGGCCAAACAGGAGGTTAAAGGCACTGACTCTCCAAGTGGGGAGAGTGTTTGTAAAGCGTCTGGAATGTTGCACCCGAGTATCAGGGGACGAAAACTGAGACACATTTGAACACGTTTCCCGATCACACGGTGGATCATACTCTGGGTTCCACATGCATGTTTTAGCTGAAGGAAGAATCCCTTAAACCTGGAGAGTAGAGACCCGTGGAATGGGTACCATGCAATATGACTTCAAAGGGTCTTCATTTGCTCACCGAACCTCTCCAATCCTATCACTGCTGCGTTTATGCCCCTGTACACACGCTTGATTCTCTTTCGGAGACATAGCAATCCATAGGTTTTCAGATACTTACTAGTCAGATACATTCTTACACGTTTAATATGGGGTGTTGAGTCCATTTCGTTGAGCAAGGAGTAGCTCTTGTCTATTCCATATTTGGCTTAAGGAACTTTATCTGTGCTCATTTCAATCTCTGGTTTTATGCAGCACCCCAACTCACCTTTCCCCTTAAGCAAGCATAAGTTGGTTTTCTACATTTGAGACCCTGTTCTGTTTTGTAATCCAGTTCCTGTGTAGCCAAGTTTACATTCCGTGTACTAGTGTTATCTTATGATGTTTCTTTTTCTGTGTGACTTATTTCAGTTAGAATCATCATACCTGAATCCACTCATTATGCTGCTACGGGCCTGATGACATAGATTTCATTGCTGAGTGATATTGCATTGTACGTAAGTACCACAACTTCTTTATCCATTTTTCACTTTCTGCGATATTGACCTTGTACCGTAAACGAGGTTCTTGTAAACAGAGCCGTCCCAAAGTTTGGGGTGGCTGTGTCTTTTTGATTTTAATTTCCCAAGGCTATAGGACCATAAGTGGAAGTGCCCTAGGCTCTGTTGCTTTGTTTTTTAGATGTTTCAGGAAACACCATACACTTCTCCAGAGTGGCTGTTGGCAGTTTACATCCCGCCCATCAGCATAACAAGGCTCCCAGTTCTCCATGGCCTGTCCTGCCTTTCTGGATTTTACACTTTTTTCAGATGGCCCTTTTGACCGGGGGTCAGAGAGACATCATTGTAGTGCAGATTTCCTTTGCAAGCTTGCTTGGTTGGCCAAAAAGGGCGTATGCGTTTTTTCCTGAATATATTCAGGAAAAAACGCATACACCCTCTTTGGCCAAGTGCATCATTGTGGACGTTCTGCCTCTTTTCCTATGCTTTAAATGCAATTCCAGTCTACCTCCTGAAATCGGTTTCCTGCAATTCTGCCCCACTTTCAAGTCCTATTGTCAGCCTTACTTCAATATATTTTTGGACGATAGCTGTCATTTATAACTCTGCAGGTTTGTGAATTACAGTGCCCCTGAGCTCCTTTCTTCAACCCGCTTTCTTGTGAGCTGGCCTCAACACTGCAGGATTGCTTCAGGCCCTAGTGTGGTTCCGGCACGGCACGCTGAGCCTTTGGTTAATTCCTCTTCCTGGTGGGAAATGAGAGTTAAATTTGCCCCTCCAGACACCTCCACCTAGTCTCTCATTGGTTCTCCCTATTCCTGTTCATTTTCCGCAGAAATTGCAAACTGGGCCAAACAGGAGGTTAAAGGCACTGACTCTCCAAGTGGGGAGAGTGTTAGTAAAGCGTCTGGAATGTTGCACCCGAGTACCAGGGGACGAAAACTGAGACACATTTGAACACGTTTCCCGATCACACGGTGGATCATACTCTGGGTTCCACATGCATGTTTTAGCTGAAGGAAGAATCCCTTAAACCTGGAGAGTTGAGACCCATGGAATGGTTACCATGCAATATAACTTCAAAGGGTCTGCATTTGCTCACCGAACCTCACCAATCCTATCACTGCTGCGTTTATGCCGCTGTACACACGCTTGATTCTCTTTCGGAGACATATAAATCCATAGGTTTTAAGATTCTTACTAGTCAGGTATATTCTTAGGCGTTTAATATGGGGTGTTGAGTCCACTTCGTTGAGCAAGGAGTAGCTCTTGTCTGTTACATATTAGGCTTAAGGAAATTTATCTGTGCTCATTTCAATCTCTGGTTTTATGCAGCACCCCAACTCAGCTTTCCCCTTAAGCAAGCATAAGTTGGTTTTCTAAATTTGAGACCCTGTTCTGTTTTGTAATTCAGTTCCTCTGTAGCCAAGTTTACATTCCGTGTATTAGTGATATCTTATGATGTTTCTTTTTCTGTGTGACTTATTTCAGTTAGAATCATCATACCTGAATCCATTCATTATGCTGCTACGGGCCTGATGACATAGATGTCATTGCTGAGTGATATTGCATTGTACGTAAGTACCACAACTTCTTTTCCATTTTTCGCTTTCTGTGATATTGAACTTGTACCGTAAACGAGGTTCTTGTAAACAGAGGCGTCCCAAACTTTGGGGTGGCTGTGTCTTTTTGATTTTAATTTCCCTAAGCTATAGGACCATAAGTGGAAGTGCCCTAGGCTCTGTTGCTTTGTTTTTTAGATGTTTCAGGAAACACCATACACTTCTCCAGAGTGGCTGTTGGCAATTTACATCCCGCCCATCAGCATAACAAGGCTCCCAGTTCTCCTTGGCCTATCCTGCCTTTCTGGAGTTTACACTTTTTTCAGATGGCCCTTTTGACGGGGCGGGGGGGAAAGTGAGATTTCATTGTAGTGAAGATTTCCTTTGCAAGCTTGCTTGGTTGGCCAAAAAGGGCGTATGCGTTTTTTCCTGAATATATTCAGGAAAAAACGCATACGCCCTTTTTGGCCAAGTGCATCATTGTGGACGTTCTGCCTCTTTTCCTATGCTTTACATGCAATTCCAGTCTACCTCCTGAAATCGGTTGCCTGCTATTCTGCCCCGCTTTCAAGTCCTCTTGGCAGCCTTACTTCAATGTATTTTTGGACGATAGCTGTCATTTATAACTCTGCAGGTTTGTGAATGACAGTGCCCCTGAGCTCCTTTCTTCAACACGCTTTCTTGTGAGCTGGCCGCAACACCGCAGGATTGCTTCAGGCCCTAGTGTGGTTCCGGCATGGCAAGTTGAGCCTTTGGTTAATTCCTCTTCCTGGTGGGAAATGAGAGTTAAATTTGCCCATCCAGACACCTCCAGCTAGTCTCTCATTGGTCCTCACTATTCCTGTTCATCTTCCGCAGAAATTGCAAACTGGGCCAAACAGGAGGTTAAAGGCACTGACTCTCCAAGACGGGAGAGTGTTAGCAAAGCGTCTGGAATGTTGCACCCGAGTACCAGGGAACAAAAACTGAGACATATTTGACACGTCTCCTGATCACACGGTTGATCATACTCTGGGTTCCACATGCATGTTTTAGCTGAAGGAAGAATCCCTTAAACCTGGAGAGTTGAGATCCGTGGAATGGGTACCATGCAATACGACTTCAAAGGGTCTTCATTTGCTCACCGAACCTCTCCAATCCTATCACTGCTGCGTTTATGCCCCTGTACACACGCTTGATTCTCTTTCGGAGACATAGCAATCCATAGGTTTTAAGATACTTACTACTCAGGTACATGCTTAGGCGTTTAATATGGGGTGTTGAGTCCATTTCGTTGAGCAAGGAGTAGCTCTTGTCTATTCCATATTTGGCTTAAGGAACTTTATCTGTGCTCATTTCAATCTCTGGTTTTATGCAGCACCCCAACTCACCTTTCCCCTTAAGCAAGCATAAGTTGGTTTTCTACATTTGAGACCCTGTTCTGTTTTGTAATCCAGTTCCTGTGTAGCCAAGTTTACATTCCGTGTACTAGTGTTATCTTATGATGTTTCTTTTTCTGTGTGACTTATTTCAGTTAGAATCATCATACCTGAATCCACTCATTATGCTGCTACGGGCCTGATGACATAGATTTCATTGCTGAGTGATATTGCATTGTACGTAAGTACCACAAATTCTTTATCCATTTTTCACTTTCTGCGATATTGACCTTGTACCGTAAACGAGGTTCTTGTAAACAGAGCCGTCCCAAACTTTGGGGTGGCTGTGTCTTTTTGATTTTAATTTCCCAAGGCTATAGGACCATAAGTGGAAGTGCCCTAGGCTCTGTTGCTTTGCTTTTTAGATGTTTCAGGAAACACCATACACTTCTCCCGAGTGGCTGTTGGCAGTTTACATCCTGCCCATCAGCATAACAAGGCTCCCAGTTCTCCATGGCCTGTCCTGCCTTTCTGGATTTTACACTTTTTTCAGATGGCCCTTTTGACCGGGGGGCAGAGAGACTTCATTGTAGTGCAGATTTCCTTTGCAAGCTTGCTTGGTTGGCCAAAAAGGGCGTATGCGTTTTTTTCCTGAATATATTCAGGAAAAAACGCATACGCCCTTTTTGGCCAAGTGCATCATTGTGGACGTTCTGCCTCTTTTCCTATGCTTTACATGCAATTCCAGTCTACCTCCTGAAATCGGTTGCCTGCTATTCTGCCCCGCTTTCAAGTCCTCTTGTCAGCCTTACTTCAATGTATTTTTGGACGATAGCTGTCATTTATAACTCTGCAGGTTTGTGAATGACAGTGCCCCTGAGCTCCTTTCTTCAACCCGCTTTCTTGTGAGCTGGCCGCAACACCGCAGGATTGCTTCAGGCCCTAGTGTGGTTCCGGCATGGCAAGTTGAGCCTTTGGTTAATTCCTCTTCCTGGTGGGAAATGAGAGTTCAATTTGCCCGTCCAGACACCTCCTGCTAGTCTCTCATTGGTTCTCCCTATTCCTGTTCATCTTCCGCAGAAATTGCAAACTGGGCCACCAGGAGGTTAAAGGCACTGACTCTCCAAGTGGGGAGAGTGTTAGTAAAGCGTCTGGAATGTTGCACCCGAGTACCAGGGGACGAAAACTGAGACATATTTGAACACATCTCCCGATCACACGGTTGATCATACTCTGGGTTCCACATGCATGTTTTAGCTGAAGGAAGAATCCCTTAAACCTGGAGAGTAGAGACCCGTGGAATGGGTACCATGCAATATGACTTCAAACGGTCTTCATTTGCTCACCGAACCTCTCCAATCCTATCACTGCTGCGTTTATGCCCCTGTACACACGCTTGATTCTCTTTCGGAGACATAGCAATCCATAGGTTTTCAGATACTTACTAGTCAGATACATTTTACACGTTTAATATGGGGTGTTGAGTCCATTTCGTTGAGCAAGGAGTAGCTCTTGACTATTCCATATTTGGCTTAAGGAACTTTATCTGTGCTCATTTCAATCTCTGGTTTTATGCAGCACCCCAACTCACCTTTCCCCTTAAGCAAGCATAAGTTGGTTTTCTAAATTTGAGACCCCGTTCTGTTTTGTAATTCAGTTCCTGTGTAGCCAAGTTTACATTCTGTGTATTAGTGATATCTTATGATGTTTCTTTTTCTGTGTGACTTCTTTCAGTTAGAATCATCATATCTGAATCCACTCATTATGCTGCTACAGGCCTGATGACATAGATTTCATTGCTGAGGGATATTGCATTGTACATAAGTACCACAACTACTTTATCCATATTTCACTTTCTGCGATATTGAACTTGTACCGTAAACGAGGTTCTTGTAAACAGAGCCGTCCCAAACTTTGGGGTGGCTGTGTCTTTTTGATTTTAATTTCCCAAGGCTATAGGACCATAAGTGGAAGTGCCCTAGGCTCTGTTGCTTTGTTTTTTAGATGTTTCAGGAAACACCATACACTGCTCCCCAGTGGCTGTTGGCAATTTACATCCCGCCCATCAGCATAACAAGGCTCCCAGTTCTCCATGGCCTGTTCTGCCTTTCTGGATTTTACACTTTTTTCAGATGGCCCTTTTGACGGGGGTGGGGGGGGGCAGTGAGACTTCATTGTAGTGCAGATTTCCTTTGCAAGCTTGCTTGGTTGGCCAAAAAGGGCGTATGCGTTTTTTTCCTGAATATATTCAGGAAAAAACGCATACGCCCTTTTTGGCCAAGTGCATGATTGTGGACGTTCTGCCTCTTTTCCTATGCTTTACATGCAATTCCAGTCTACCTCCTGAAATCGGTTGCCTGCTATTCTGCCCCGCTTTCAAGTCCTCTTGGCAGCCTTACTTCAATGTATTTTTGGACGATAGCTGTCATTTATAACTCTGCAGGTTTGTGAATGACAGTGCCCCTGAGCTCCTTTCTTCAACACGCTTTCTTGTGAGCTGGCCGCAACACCGCAGGATTGCTTCAGGCCCTAGTGTGGTTCCGGCATGGCAAGATGAGCCTTTGGTTAATTCCTCTTCCTGGTGGGAAATGAGAGTTCAATTTGCCCGTCCAGACACCTCCAGCTAGTCTCTCATTGCTTCTCCCTATTCCTGTTCATCTTCCGCAGAAATTGCAAACTGGGCCAAACAGGAGGTTAAAGGCACTGACTCTCCAAGATGGGAGAGTGTTAGCAAAGCGTCTGGAATGTTGCACCCGAGTACCAGGGAACAAAAACTGAGACATATTTGACACGTCTCCTGATCACACGGTTGATCATACTCTGGGTTCCACATGCATGTTTTAGCTGAAGGAAGAATCCCTTAAACCTGGAGAGTTGAGATCCGTGGAATGGGTACCATGCAATATGACTTCAAACGGTCTTCATTTGCTCACTGAACCTCTCCAATCCTATCACTGCTGCGTTTATGCCGCTGTACACACGCTTGATTCTCTTTCGGAGACATATAAATCCATAGGTTTTAAGATTCTTACTAGTCAGGTATATTCTTAGGCGTTTAATATGGGGTGTTGAGTCCACTTCGTTGAGCAAGGAGTAGCTCTTGTCTGTTACATATTAGGCTTAAGGAACTTTATCTGTGCTGATTTCAATCTCTGGTTTTATGCAGCACCCCAACTCACCTTTCCCCTTAAGCAAGCATAAGTTGGTTTTCTAAATTTGAGACCCTGTTCTGTTTTGTAATTCATTTCCTGTGTAGCCAAGTTTACATTCCGTGTATTAGTGATATCTTATGATGTTTCTTTTTCTGTGTGACTTCTTTCAGTTAGAATCATCATACCTGAATCCACTCATTATGCTGCTACGGGCCTGATGACATAGATGTCATTGCTGAGTGATATTGCATTGTACGTAAGTACCACAACTTCTTTTCCATTTTTCGCTTTCTGTGATATTGAACTTGTACCGTAAACGAGGTTCTTGTAAACAGAGGCGTCCCAAACTTTGGGGTGGCTGTGTCTTTTTGATTTTAATTTCCCTAAGCTATAGGACCATAAGTGGAAGTGCCCTAGGCTCTGTTGCTTTGTTTTTTAGATGTTTCAGGAAACACCATACACTTCTCCAGAGTGGCTGTTGGCAATTTACATCCCGCCCATCAGCATAACAAGGCTCCCAGTTCTCCATGGCCTGTCCTGCCTTTCTGGATTTTACACTTTTTTCAGATGGCCCTTTTGACCGGGGGGCAGAGAGACTTCATTGTAGTGCAGATTTCCTTTGCAAGCTTGCTTGGTTGGCCAAAAAGGGCGTATGCGTTTTTTCCTGAATATATTCAGGAAAAAACGCATACGCCCTTTTTGGCCAAGTGCATCATTGTGGACGTTCTGCCTCTTTTCCTATGCTTTACATGCAATTCCAGTCTACCTCCTGAAATCGGTTTCCTGCAATTCTGCCCCGATTTCAAGTCCTCTTGGCAGCCTTACTTCAATATATTTTTGGACGATAGCTGTCATTTATAACTCTGCAGGTTTGTGAATGACAGTGCCCATGAGCTCCTTTCTTCAACTCGCTTTCTTGTGAGCTGGCCGCAACACAACAGGATTGCTTCAGGGCCCAGTGTGGTTCTGGCACAGCACGCTAAGCCTTTGGTTAATTCCTCTTCTTGGTGGGAAATGAGAGTTCAATTTGCCCGTCCAGACACCTCCAGCTAGTCTCTCATTGGTTCTCCCTATTCCTGTTCATCTTCAGCAGAAATTGCAAACTGGGCCAAACAGGAGGTTAAAGGCTCTGACTCTCCAAGTGGGGAGAGTGTTAGTAAAGCGTCTGGAATGTTGCACCCGAGTACCAGGGGACGAAAACTGAGACATATTGGAACACGTTTCCCGATCACACGGTGGATCATACTCTGGGTTCCACATGCATGTTTTAGCTGAAGGAAGAATCCCTTAAACCTGGAGAGTTGAGACCCATGGAATGGTTACCATGCAATATAACTTCAAAGGGTCTGCATTTGCTCACCGAACCTCACCAATCCTATCACTGCTGCGTTTATGCCGCTGTACACACGCTTGATTCTCTTTCGGAGACATATAAATCCATAGGTTTTAAGATTCTTACTAGTCAGGTATATTCTTAGGCGTTTAATATGGGGTGTTGAGTCCACTTCGTTGAGCAAGGAGTAGCTCTTGTCTGTTACATATTAGGCTTAAGGAACTTTATCTGTGCTGATTTCAATCTCTGGTTTTATGCAGCACCCCAACTCACCTTTCCCCTTAAGCAAGCATAAGTTGGTTTTCTAAATTTGAGACCCTGTTCTGTTTTGTAATTCAGTTCCTCTGTAGCCAAGTTTACATTCCGTGTATTAGTGATATCTTATGATGTTTCTTTTTCTGTGTGACTTATTTCAGTTAGAATCATCATACCTGAATCCACTCATTATGCTGCTACGGGCCTGATGACATAGATGTCATTGCTGAGTGATATTGCATTGTACGTAAGTACCACAACTTCTTTTCCATTTTTCGCTTTCTGTGATATTGAACTTGTACTGTAAACGAGGTTCTTGTAAACAGAGGCGTCCCAAACTTTGGGGTGGCTGTGTCTTTTTGATTTTAATTTCCCTAAGCTATAGGACCATAAGTGGAAGTGCCCTAGGCTCTGTTGCTTTGTTTTTTAGATGTTTCAGGAAACACCATACACTTCTCCAGAGTGGCTGTTGGCAATTTACATCCCGCCCATCAGCATAACAAGGCTCCCAGTTCTCCTTGGCCTATCCTGCCTTTCTGGAGTTTACACTTTTTTCAGATGGCCCTTTTGACGGGGCGGGGGGGAAAGTGAGATTTAATTGTAGTGAAGATTTCCTTTGCAAGCTTGCTTGGTTGGCCAAAAAGGGCGTATGCGTTTTTTCCTGAATATATTCAGGAAAACTCGCATACGCCCTTTTTGGCCAAGTGCATCATTGTGGACGTTCTGCCTCTTTTCCTATGCTTTACATGCAATTCCAGTCTACCTCCTGAAATCGGTTGCCTGCTATTCTGCCCCGCTTTCAAGTCCTCTTGGCAGCCTTACTTCAATGTATTTTTGGACGATAGCTGTCATTTATAACTCTGCAGGTTTGTGAATGACAGTGCCCCTGAGCTCCTTTCTTCAACACGCTTTCTTGTGAGCTGGCCGCAACACCGCAGGATTGCTTCAGGCCCTAGTGTGGTTCCGGCATGGCAAGTTGAGCCTTTGGTTAATTCCTCTTCCTGGTGGGAAATGAGAGTTAAATTTGCCCATCCAGACACCTCCAGCTAGTCTCTCATTGGTCCTCACTATTCCTGTTCATCTTCCGCAGAAATTGCAAACTGGGCCAAACAGGAGGTTAAAGGCACTGACTCTCCAAGACGGGAGAGTGTTAGCAAAGCGTCTGGAATGTTGCACCCGAGTACCAGGGAACAAAAACTGAGACATATTTGACACGTCTCCTGATCACACGGTTGATCATACTCTGGGTTCCACATGCATGTTTTAGCTGAAGGAAGAATCCCTTAAACCTGGAGAGTTGAGATCCGTGGAATGGGTACCATGCAATACGACTTCAAAGGGTCTTCATTTGCTCACCGAACCTCTCCAATCCTATCACTGCTGCGTTTATGCCCCTGTACACACGCTTGATTCTCTTTCGGAGACATAGCAATCCATAGGTTTTAAGATACTTACTACTCAGGTACATGCTTAGGCGTTTAATATGGGGTGTTGAGTCCATTTCGTTGAGCAAGGAGTAGCTCTTGTCTATTCCATATTTGGCTTAAGGAACTTTATCTGTGCTCATTTCAATCTCTGGTTTTATGCAGCACCCCAACTCACCTTTCCCCTTAAGCAAGCATAAGTTGGTTTTCTACATTTGAGACCCTGTTCTGTTTTGTAATCCAGTTCCTGTGTAGCCAAGTTTACATTCCGTGTACTAGTGTTATCTTATGATGTTTCTTTTTCTGTGTGACTTATTTCAGTTAGAATCACCATACCTGAATCCACTCATTATGCTGCTGCCGGCCTCATGACATAGATTTCATTACTGAGGTATATTGCATTGTACGTAAGTACCACAACTACTTTATCCATTTTTCACTTTCTGTGATATTGAACTTGTACCGTAAACGAGGTTCTTGTAAACAGAGCCGTCCCAAACTTTCGGGTGGCTGTGTCTTTTTGATTTTAATTTCCCTAAGCTATAGGACCATAAGTGGAAGTGCCCTAGGCTGTGTTGCTTTGTTTTTTAGATGTTTCAGGAAACACCATACACTTCTCCCCAGTGGCTGTTGGCAATTTACATACCGCCCATCAGCATAACAAGGCTCCCAGTTCTCCATGGCCTGTCCTGCCTTTCTGGATTTTACACTTTTTTCAGATGGCCCTTTTGACCGGGGGGATGTGAGACTTCATTGTAGTGCAGATTTCCTTTGCAAGCTTGCTTGGTTGGCCAAAAAGGGCGTATGCGTTTTTTCCTGAATATATTCAGGAAAAAACGCATACGGCCTTTTTGGCCAAGTGCATCATTGTGGACATTCTGCCTCTTTTCCTATGCTTTAAATGCAATTCCAGTCTACCTCCTGAAATCGGTTTCCTGCAATTCTGCCCCGCTTTCAAGTCCCCTTGGCAGCCTTACTTCAGTATATTTTTGGACGATAGCTGTCATTTATAACTCTGCAGGTTTGTGAATTACAGTACCCCTGAGCTCCTTTCTTCAACTCGCTTTCTTGTGAGCTGGCCGCACCAGCGCAGGATTGCTTCAGGCCCTAATCTGGTACTGGCACGGCACGCTGAGCCTTTGGTTAATTCCTCTTCCCGGTGGGAAATGAGAGTTCAATTTGCCCGTCCAGACACCTCCAGCTAGTCTCTCATTGGTTCTCCCTATTCCTGTTCATCTTCCGCAGAAATTGCAAACTGGGCCACCAGGAGGTTAAAGGCACTGACTCTCCAAGTGGGGAGAGTGTTAGTAAAGCGTCTGGAACGTTGCACCCGAGTACCAGGGGACGAAAACTGAGACATATTTGAACACATCTCCCGATCACACGGTTGATCATACTCTGGGTTCCACATGCATGTTTTAGCTGAAGGAAGAATCCCTTAAACCTGGAGAGTAGAGACCCGTGGAATGGGTACCATGCAATATGACTTCAAACGGTCTTCATTTGCTCACCGAACCTCTCCAATCCTATCACTGCTGCGTTTATGCCCCTGTACACACGCTTGATTCTCTTTCGGAGACATAGCAATCCATAGGTTTTCAGATACTTACTAGTCAGATACATTCTTACACGTTTAATATGGGGTGTTGAGTCCATTTCGTTGAGCAAGGAGTAGCTCTTGACTATTCCATATTTGGCTTAAGGAACTTTATCTGTGCTCATTTCAATCTCTGGTTTTATGCAGCACCCCAACTCACCTTTCCCCTTAAGCAAGCATAAGTTGGTTTTCTAAATTTGAGACCCCGTTCTGTTTTGTAATTCAGTTCCTGTGTAGCCAAGTTTACATTCTGTGTATTAGTGATATCTTATGATGTTTCTTTTTCTGTGTGACTTATTTGAGTTAGAATCATCATATCTGAATCCACTCATTATGCTGCTACAGGCCTGATGACATAGATTTCATTGCTGAGGGATATTGCATTGTACGTAAGTACCACAACTACTTTATCCATATTTCACTTTCTGCGATATTGAACTTGTACTGTAAACGAGGTTCTTGTAAACAGAGCCGTCCTAAACTTTGGGGTGGCTGTGTCTTTTTGATTTTAATTTCCCTAAGCTATAGGACCATAAGTGGAAGTGCCCTAGGCTCTGTTGCTTTGTTTTTTAGATGTTTCAGGAAACACCATACACTGCTCCCCAGTGGCTGTTGGCAATTTACATTCCGCCCATCAGCATAACAAGGCTCCCAGTTCTCCATGGCCTGTCCTGCCTTTCTGGATTTTACACTTTTTTCAAATGGCCCTTTTGACCGGGGGGAAGTGAGACTTCATTGTACTGCAGATTTCCTTTGCAAGCTTGCTTGGTTGGCCAAAAAGGGCGTATGCGTTTTTTCCTGAATATATTCAGGAAAAAACGCATACGCCCTTTTTGGCCAAGTGCATCATTGTGGACGTTCTGCCTCTTTTCCTATGCTTTAAATGCAATTCCAGTCTACCTCCTGAAATCGGTTTCCTGCAATTCTGCCCCGCTTTCAAGTCCTCTTGGCAGCCTTACTTCAGTATATTTTTGGACGATAGCTGTCATTTATAAGTCTGCAGGTTTGTGAATTACAGTGCCCCTGAGCTCCTTTCTTCAACTCGCTTTCTTGTGAGCTGGCCGCAACACCGCAGGATTGCTTCAGGCCCTAATCTGGTTCCGGCACGGCACGCTGAGCCTTTGGTTAATTCCTCTTCCTGGTGGGAAATGAGAGTTCAATTTGCCCGTCCAGACACCTCCAGCTAGTCTCTCATTGGTTCTCCCTATTCCTGTTCATCTTCCGCAGAAATTGCAAACTGGGCCAAACAGGACGTTAAAGGCACTGACTCTCCAAGTGGGGAGAGTGTTAGTAAAGCGTCTGGAATGTTGCACCCGAGTACCAGGGGACGAAAACTGAGACATATTGGAACACGTTTCCCGATCACACGGTGGATCATACTCTGGGTTCCACATGCATGTTTTAGCTGAAGGAAGAATCCCTTAAACCTGGAGAGTTGAGACCCATGGAATGGTTACCATGCAATATAACTTCAAAGGGTCTGCATTTGCTCACCGAACCTCACCAATCCTATCACTGCTGCGTTTATGCCGCTGTACACACGCTTGATTCTCTTTCGGAGACATATAAATCCATAGGTTTTAAGATTCTTACTAGTCAGGTATATTCTTAGGCGTTTAATATGGGGTGTTGAGTCCACTTCGTTGAGCAAGGAGTAGCTCTTGTGTATTACATATTTGGCTTATGGAACGGTATCTGTGCTAATTTCAATCTCTGGTTTTATGCAGAACCCCAACTCACCTTTCCCCTTAAGCAAGCATAAGTTGGCTTTCTACATTTGAGACCCTGTTCTGTTTTGTAATTCAGTTCCTGTGTAGCCAAGTTTACATTCCGTGTATTAGTGATAACTTATGATGTTTCTTTTCCTGTGTGACTTATTTCACTTAGAATCATCGTACCTGAATCCACTCATTATGCTGCTACGGGCCTGATGACATAGATTTCATTGCTGAGTGATATTGCATTGTACGTAAGTACCACAACTTCTTTATCCATTTTTCGCTTTCTGCGATATTGAACTTGTACCGTAAACGAGGTTCTTGTAAACAGAGCCGTCCCAAACTTTGGGGTGGCTGTGTCTTTTTGATTTTAATTTCCCTAAGCTATAGGACCATAAGTGGAAGTGCCCTAGGCTCTGTTGGTTTGTTTTTTAGATGTTTCAGGAAACACCATACACTTCTCCAGAGTGGCTGTTGGCAATTTACATCCCGCCCATCAGCATAACAAGGCTCCCAGTTCTCCATGGCCTGTCCTGCCTTTCTGGATTTTACACTTTTTTCAGATGGCCCTTTTGACCGGGGGGATGTGAGACTTCATTGTAGTGCAGATTTCCTTTGCAAGCTTGCTTGGTTGGCCAAAAAGGGCGTATGCGTTTTTTCCTGAATATATTCAGGAAAAAACGCATACGGCCTTTTTGGCCAAGTGCATCATTGTGGACATTCTGCCTCTTTTCCTATGCTTTAAATGCAATTCCAGTCTACCTCCTGAAATCGGTTTCCTGCAATTCTGCCCCGCTTTCAAGTCCCCTTGGCAGCCTTACTTCAGTATATTTTTGGACGATAGCTGTCATTTATAACTCTGCAGGTTTGTGAATTACAGTACCCCTGAGCTCCTTTCTTCAACTCGCTTTCTTGTGAGCGGGCCGCACCAGCGCAGGATTGCTTCAGGCCCTAATCTGGTACTGGCACGGCACGCTGAGCCTTTGGTTAATTCCTCTTCCCGGTGGGAAATGAGAGTTCAATTTGCCCGTCCAGACACCTCCAGCTAGTCTCTCATTGGTTCTCCCTATTCCTGTTCATCTTCCGCAGAAATTGCAAACTGGGCCACCAGGAGGTTAAAGGCACTGACTCTCCAAGTGGGGAGAGTGTTAGTAAAGCGTCTGGAACGTTGCACCCGAGTACCAGGGGACGAAAACTGAGACATATTTGAACACATCTCCCGATCACACGGTTGATCATACTCTGGGTTCCACATGCATGTTTTAGCTGAAGGAAGAATCCCTTAAACCTGGAGAGTAGAGACCCGTGGAATGGGTACCATGCAATATGACTTCAAACGGTCTTCATTTGCTCACCGAACCTCTCCAATCCTATCACTGCTGCGTTTATGCCCCTGTACACACGCTTGATTCTCTTTCGGAGACATAGCAATCCATAGGTTTTCAGATACTTACTAGTCAGATACATTCTTACACGTTTAATATGGGGTGTTGAGTCCATTTCGTTGAGCAAGGAGTAGCTCTTGACTATTCCATATTTGGCTTAAGGAACTTTATCTGTGCTCATTTCAATCTCTGGTTTTATGCAGCACCCCAACTCACCTTTCCCCTTAAGCAAGCATAAGTTGGTTTTCTAAATTTGAGACCCCGTTCTGTTTTGTAATTCAGTTCCTGTGTAGCCAAGTTTACATTCTGTGTATTAGTGATATCTTATGATGTTTCTTTTTCTGTGTGACTTCTTTCAGTTAGAATCATCATATCTGAATCCACTCATTATGCTGCTACAGGCCTGATGACATAGATTTCTTTGCTGAGGGATATTGCATTGTACATAAGTACCACAACTACTTTATCCATATTTCACTTTCTGCGATATTGAACTTGTACCGTAAACGAGGTTCTTGTAAACAGAGCCATCCCAAACTTTGGGGTGGCTGTGTCTTTTTGATTTTAATTTCCCTAAGCTATAGGACCATAAGTGGAAGTGCCCTAGGCTCTGTTGCTTTGTTTTTTAGATGTTTCAGGAAACACCATACACTGCTCCAGAGTGGCTGTTGGCAATTTACATCCCGCCCATCAGCATAACAAGGCTCCCAGTTCTCCATGGCCTGTTCTGCCTTTCTGGATTTTACACTTTTTTCAGATGGCCCTTTTGACGGGGGTGGGGTGGGGCAGTGAGACTTCATTGTAGTGCAGATTTCCTTTGCAAGCTTGCTTGGTTGGCCAAAAAGGGCGTATGCGTTTTTTCCTGAATATATTCAGGAAAAAACGCATACGCCCTTTTTGGCCAAGTGCATCATTGTGGACGTTCTGCCTCTTTTCCTATGCTTTAAATGCAATTCCAGTCTACCTCCTGAAATCGGTTTCCTGCAATTCTGCCCCGCTTTCAAGTCCTCTTGGCAGCCTTACTTCAGTATATTTTTGGACGATAGCTGTCATTTATAAGTCTGCAGGTTTGTGAATTACAGTGCCCCTGAGCTCCTTTCTTCAACTCGCTTTCTTGTGAGCTGGCCGCAACACCGCAGGATTGCTTCAGGCCCTAATCTGGTTCCGGCACGGCACGCTGAGCCTTTGGTTAATTCCTCTTCCTGGTGGGAAATGAGAGTTCAATTTGCCCGTCCAGACACCTCCAGCTAGTCTCTCATTGGTTCTCCCTATTCCTGTTCATCTTCCGCAGAAATTGCAAACTGGGCCAAACAGGACGTTAAAGGCACTGACTCTCCAAGTGGGGAGAGTGTTAGTAAAGCGTCTGGAATGTTGCACCCGAGTACCAGGGGACGAAAACTGAGACATATTGGAACACGTTTCCCGATCACACGGTGGATCATACTCTGGGTTCCACATGCATGTTTTTGCTGAAGGAAGAATCCCTTAAACCTGGAGAGTTGAGACCCATGGAATGGTTACCATGCAATATAACTTCAAAGGGTCTGCATTTGCTCACCGAACCTCACCAATCCTATCACTGCTGCGTTTATGCCGCTGTACACACGCTTGATTCTCTTTCGGAGACATATAAATCCATAGGTTTTAAGATTCTTACTAGTCAGGTATATTCTTAGGCGTTTAATATGGGGTGTTGAGTCCACTTCGTTGAGCAAGGAGTAGCTCTTGTCTATTACATATTTGGCTTATGGAACGGTATCTGTGCTAATTTCAATCTCTGGTTTTATGCAGAACCCCAACTCACCTTTCCCCTTAAGCAAGCATAAGTTGGCTTTCTACATTTGAGACCCTGTTCTGTTTTGTAATTCAGTTCCTGTGTAGCCAAGTTTACATTCCGTGTATTAGTGATATCTTATGATGTTTCTTTTCCTGTGTGACTTATTTCACTTAGAATCATCGTACCTGAATCCACTCATTATGCTGCTACGGGCCTGATGACATAGATTTCATTGCTGAGTGATATTGCATTGTACGTAAGTACCACAACTTCTTTATCCATTTTTCGCTTTCTGCGATATTGAACTTGTACTGTAAACGAGGTTCTTGTAAACAGAGCCGTCCCAAACTTTGGGGTGGCTGTGTCTTTTTGATTTTAATTTCCCTAAGCTATAGGACCATAAGTGGAAGTGCCCTAGGCTCTGTTGCTTTGTTTTTTAGATGTTTCAGGAAACACCATACACTGCTCCCCAGTGGCTGTTGGCAATTTACATCCCGCCCATCAGCATAACAAGGCTCCCAGTTCTCCATGGCCTGTTCTGCCTTTCTGGATTTTACACTTTTTTCAGATGGCCCTTTTGACGGTGGTGAGGGGGGGCAGTGAGACTTCATTGTAGTGCAGATTTCCTTTGCAAGCTTGCTTGGTTGGCCAAAAAGGGCGTATGCGTTTTTTTCCTGAATATATTCAGGAAAAAACGCATACGCCCTTTTTGGCCAAGTGCATCATTGTGGACGTTCTGCCTCTTTTCCTATGCTTTACATGCAATTCCAGTCTACCTCCTGAAATCGGTTGCCTGCTATTCTGCCCCGCTTTCAAGTCCTCTTGGCAGCCTTACTTCAATGTATTTTTGGACGATAGCTGTCATTTATAACTCTGCAGGTTTGTGAATGACAGTGCCCCTGAGCTCCTTTCTTCAACACGCTTTCTTGTGAGCTGGCCGCAACACCGCAGGATTGCTTCAGGCCCTAGTGTGGTTCCGGCATGGCAAGTTGAGCCTTTGGTTAATTCCTCTTCCTGGTGGGAAATGAGAGTTAAATTTGCCCATCCAGACACCTCCAGCTAGTCTCTCATTGGTCCTCACTATTCCTGTTCATCTTCCGCAGAAATTGCAAACTGGGCCAAACAGGAGGTTAAAGGCACTGACTCTCCAAGACGGGAGAGTGTTAGCAAAGCGTCTGGAATGTTGCACCCGAGTACCAGGGAACAAAAACTGAGACATATTTGACACGTCTCCTGATCACACGGTTGATCATACTCTGGGTTCCACATGCATGTTTTAGCTGAAGGAAGAATCCCTTAAACCTGGAGAGTTGAGATCCGTGGAATGGGTACCATGCAATACGACTTCAAAGGGTCTTCATTTGCTCACCGAACCTCTCCAATCCTATCACTGCTGCGTTTATGCCCCTGTACACACGCTTGATTCTCTTTCGGAGACATAGCAATCCATAGGTTTTAAGATACTTACTACTCAGGTACATGCTTAGGCGTTTAATATGGGGTGTTGAGTCCATTTCGTTGAGCAAGGAGTAGCTCTTGTCTGTTACATATTAGGCTTAAGGAACTTTATCTGTGCTGATTTCAATCTCTGGTTTTATGCAGCACCCCAACTCACCTTTCCCCTTAAGCAAGCATAAGTTGGTTTTCTGAGACCCTGTTCTGTTTTGTAATTCATTTCCTGTGTAGCCAAGTTTACATTCCGTGTATTAGTGATATCTTATGATGTTTCTTTTCCTGTGTGACTTATTTCACTTAGAATCATCGTACCTGAATCCACTCATTATGCTGTTACGGGGCTGATGACATAGATTTCATTGCTGAGTGATATTGCATTGTACGTAAGTACCACAACTTCTTTATCCATTTTTCGCTTTCTGCGATATTGAACTTGTACTGTAAACGAGGTTCTTGTAAACAGAGCCGTCCCAAACTTTCGGGTGGCTGTGTCTTTTTGATTTTAATTTCCCTAAGCTATAGGACCATAAGTGGAAGTGCCCTAGGCTCTGTTGCTTTGTTTTTTAGATGTTTCAGGAAACACCATACACTGCTCCCCAGTGGCTGTTGGCAATTTACATCCCGCCCATCAGCATAACAAGGCTCCCAGTTTTCCATGGCCTGTTCTGCCTTTCTGGATTTTACACTTTTTTCAGATGGCCCTTTTGACGGGGGTGGGGGGGGCAGTGAGACGTCATTGTAGTGCAGATTTCCTTTGCAAGCTTGCTTGGTTGGCCAAAAAGGGCGTATGCGTTTTTTCCTGAATATATTCAGGATAAAACGCATACGCCCTTTTTGGCCAAGTGCATCATTGTGGACGTTCTGCCTCTTTTCCTATGCTTTACATGCAATTCCAGTCTACCTCCTGAAATCGGTTTCCTGCAATTCTGCCCCACTTTCAAGTCCTCTTGTCAGCCTTACTTCAATATATTTTTGGACGATAGCTGTCATTTATAACTCTGCAGGTTTGTGAATTACAGTGCCCCTGAGCTCCTTTCTTCAACCCGCTTTCTTGTGAGCTGGCCTCAACACTGCAGGATTGCTTCAGGCCCTAGTGTGGTTCCGGCACGGCACGCTGAGCCTTTGGTTAATTCCTCTTCCTGGTGGGAAATGAGAGTTAAATTTGCCCGTCCAGACACCTCCACCTAGTCTCTCATTGGTTCTCCCTATTCCTGTTCATTTTCCGCAGAAATTGCAAACTGGGCCAAACAGGAGGTTAAAGGCACTGACTCTCCAAGTGGGGAGAGTGTTAGTAAAGCGTCTGGAATGTTGCACCCGAGTACCAGGGGACGAAAACTGAGACACATTTGAACACATTTCCCGATCACACGGTGGATCATACTCTGGGTTCCACATGCATGTTTTAGCTGAAGGAAGAATCCCTTAAACCTGGAGAGTTGAGACCCATGGAATGGTTACCATGCAATATAACTTCAAAGGGTCTGCATTTGCTCACCGAACCTCACCAATCCTATCACTGCTGCGTTTATGCCGCTGTACACACGCTTGATTCTCTTTCGGAGACATATAAATCCATAGGTTTTAAGATTCTTACTAGTCAGGTATATTCTTAGGCGTTTAATATGGGGTGTTGAGTCCACTTCGTTGAGCAAGGAGTAGCTCTTGTCTGTTACATATTAGGCTTAAGGAACTTTATCTGTGCTGATTTCAATCTCTGGTTTTATGCAGTACCCCAACTCACCTTTCCCCTTAAGCAAGCATAAGTTGGTTTTCTAAATTTGAGACCCTGTTCTGTTTTGTAATTCAGTTCCTCTGTAGCCAAGTTTACATTCCGTGTATTAGTGATATCTTATGATGTTTCTTTTTCTGTGTGACTT
>NW_027646164.1:0-133000 GCF_951394435.1 Stenella coeruleoalba | reverse complement strand
ATTGGTTCTCGCTATTCCTGTTCATCTTCCACAGAAATTGCAAACTGGGCCAAACAGGAGGTTAAAGGCGCTGACCCTCCAAGTGGGGAGAGTGTTAGTAAAGCGTCTGGAATGTTGCACCCGAGTACCAGGGTACAAAAACTGAGACATATTTGAACACGTCTCCCGATCACATGGTTGATCATACTCTAGGTTCCACATGCATGTTTTAGCTGAAGGAAGAATACCTTAAACCTGGGTAGTTGAAACCCGTGGAATGGGTACCATGCAATATGACTTCAAAGGGTCTTCATTTGCTCACGAACCTCTCCAATCCTATCACTGCTGCGTTTATGACCCTGTACACATGCTTGATTCTCTTTCGGAGACATAGCAATCCATAGGTTTTAAGATACTTACTAGTCAGGTACATTCTTAGACGTTTAATATGCGGTGTTGAGTCCATTTCGTTGAGCAAGGAGTAGCTCTTGTCTATTCCATATTTGGCTTAAGGAACTTTATCTGTGCTCATTTCAATCTCTGGTTTTATGCAGCACCCCAACTCACCTTTCCCCTTAAGCAAGCATAAGTTGGTTTTCTAAATTTGAGACACTGTTCTGTTTTGGAATGAAGTTCCTGTGTAGCCAAGTTTACATTCCGTGTATTACTGATATCTTATGATGTTTCTTTTTCTGTGTGACTTATTTCAGTTAGAATCATCGTACCTGAATCCACTCATTGTGCTGCTACGGGCCTGATGACATAGATTTCATTGCTGAGTGATACTGCATTGTAGGTAAGTACCACAAGTTCTTTATCCATTTTTCACTTTCTGTGATATTGAACTTGTACGGTAAATGAGGTTCTTGTAAACGGAGGCGTCCCAAACTTTGGGGTGGCTGTGTCTTTTTGATTTTAATTTCCCTAAGCTATAGGACCATAAGTGGAAGTGCCGTAGGCTCTGTTGCTTTGTTTTTTAGATGTTTCAGGAAACACCATACACTTCTCCTGAGTGTCTGTTGGCAATTTACATCCCGTCCATCAGCATAACAAGGCTCCCAGTTCTCCATGGCCTGTCCTGCCTTTCTGGATTTTACACTTTTTTCAGATGGCCCTTTTGACCGGGGGGAAGTGAGACTTCATTGTAGTGCAGATTTCCTTTGCAAGTTTGCTTGGTTGGCCAAAAAGGGCGTATGCGTTTTTTCCTGAATATATTCAGGAAAAAACGCATACGCCCTTGTTGGTCAAGTGCATCATTGTGGACGTTCTGCCTCTTTTCGTATGCTTTCAATGCAATTCCAGTCTCCCTCCTGAAATCGGTTTCCTGCAATTCGGCCCCGCTTTCAAGTCCTCTTGGCAGCCTTACTTCAGTGTATTTTTGGACGATAGCTGTCATTTATAACTCTGCAGGTTTGTGAATTACAGTGCCCCTGAGCTCCTTTCTTCAACTCGCTTTCTTGTGACCTGGCCGCAACACCGCAGGAGGTCTTCAGGCCCTAATCTGGTTCTTGCACGGCACGCTGAGCCTTTGGTTAATTCCTCTTCCTGGTGGGAAATGAGAGTTAAATTTGCCCATCAAGACACCTCCAGCTAGTCTCTCATTGGTTCTCGCTATTCCTGTTCATCTTCCACAGAAATTGCAAACTGGGCCAAACAGGAGGTTAAAGGCGCTGAGTCTCCAAGTGGGGAGAGTGTTAGTAAAGCGTCTGGAATGTTGCACCCGAGTACCAGGGTACAAAAACTGAGACATATTTGAACACGTCTCCCGATCACATGGTTGATCATACTCTAGGTTCCACATGCATGTTTTAGCTGAAGGAAGAATACCTTAAACCTGGGTAGTTGAAACCCGTGGAATGGGTACCATGCAATATGACTTCAAAGGGTCTTCATTTGCTCACGAACCTCTCCAATCCTATCACTGCTGCGTTTATGACCCTGTACACATGCTTGATTCTCTTTCGGAGACATAGCAATCCATAGGTTTTAAGATACTTACTAGTCAGGTACATTCTTAGACGTTTAATATGCGGTGTTGAGTCCATTTCGTTGAGCAAGGAGTAGCTCTTGTCTATTCCATATTTGGCTTAAGGAACTTTATCTGTGCTCATTTCAATCTCTGGTTTTATGCAGCACCCCAACTCACCTTTCCCCTTAAGCAAGCATAAGTTGGTTTTCTAAATTTGAGACCCTGTTCTGTTTTGGAATGCAGTTCCTGTGTAGCCAAGTTTACATTCCGTGTATTAGTGATATCTTATGATGTTTCTATTTCTGTGTGACTTATTTCAGTTAGAATCATTGTACCTGAATCCACTCATTATGCTGCTACGGGCCTGATGACATAGATTTCATTGCTGAGTGATACTGCATTGTACGTAAGTACCACAAGTTCTTTATCCATTTTTCACTTTCTGTGATATTGAACATGTACGGTAAACGAGGTTCTTGTAAACGGAGGCGTCCCAAACTTTGGGGTGGCTGTGTCTTTTTGATTTTAATTTCCCTAAGCTATAGGACCATAAGTGGAAGTGCCCTAGGCTCTGTTGCTTTGTTTTTTAGATGTTTCAGGAAACACCATACACTAATCCTGAGTGTCTCTTGGCAATTTACATCCCGCCCATCAGCATAACAAGGCTCCCAGTTCTCCATGGCCTGTCCTGCCTTTCTGGATTTTACACTTTTTTCAGATGGCCCTTTTGACCGGGGGGAAGGGAGACTTCATTGTATTGCAGATTTCCTTTGCAAGCTTGCTTGGTTGGCCAAAAAGGGCGTATGCGTTTTTTCCTGAATATATTCAGGAAAAAACGCATACGCCCTTTTTGGCCAAGTGCATCATTGTGGACGTTCTGCCTCTTTTCCTATGCTTTCAATGCAATTCCAGTCTACCTCCTGAAATCGGTTTCCTGCAATTCTGCCCCGCTTTCAAGTCCTCTTGGCAGCCTTACTTCAGTCTATTTTTGGACGATAGCTGTCATTTATAACTCTGCAGGTTTGTGAATTACAGTGCCCCTGAGCTCCTTTCTTCAACTCGCTTTCTTTTGAGCTGGCCGTAACACCGCAGGATGGCTTCAGGCCCTAATCTGGTTCCGGTACGGCACGGTGAGCCTTTGGTTATTTCCTCGTCCTGGTGGGAAATGAGAGTTAAATTTGCCCGTCCAGACACCTCCAGCTAGCCTCTCATTGGTTCTCGCTATTCCTGTTCATCTTCCGCAGAAATTGCAAACTGTGCCAAACAGGAGGTTAAAGGGACTGAATCTCTAAGTGGGGAGAGTGTTAGTAAAGCGTCTGGAATGTTGCACCCGAGTACCAGGGGAGGAAAACTGAGACATATTTGAACACGTCTCCCGATCACATGGTTGATCATACTCTGGGTTCCACATGCATGTTTTAGCTGAAGGAAGAATACCTAAAACCTGGGTAGTTGTAACCCGTGGAATGGGTACCATGCAATATGACTTCAAAGGGTCTTCATTTGCTCACCGAACCTCTTCAATCCTATCACTGCTGCGTTTATGCCCCTGTACACATGCTTGATTCTCTTTCGGAGACATAGCAATCTATAGGTTTTAAGATACTTTCTAGTCAGGTACATTCTTAGGCGTTTAATATGCGGTGTTGAGTCCATTTCGTTGAGCAAGGAGTAGCTCTTGTCTATTCCATATTTGACTTAAGGAAATTTATCTGTGCTCATTTCAATCTCTGGTTTTATGCAGCACCCCAACTCACCTTTCCCCTTAAGCAAGCATAAGTTGGTTTTCTAAATTTGAGACCCTGTTCTGTTCTGTAATTCAGTTCCTGTGTAGCCAAGTTTCCATTCCGTGTATTACTGATATCTTATGATGTTTCTTTTTCTGTGTGACTTATTTCAGTTAGAATCATCATACCTGAATCCACTCATTGTGCTGCTAAGGGCCTGATGACACAGATTTCACTGCTGAGTGATATTGCTTTGTAAGTAAATACCACAACTTCTTTATCCATGTTTCACTTTCTGCGATGTTGAACTTGTACTGTAAACGAGGTTCTTGTAAACAGAGCCATTCCAAACTTTGGGGTGGCTGTGTCTTTTTGATTTTAAATTCCCTAAGCTATAGGACCATAAGTGGAAATGCCCTAGGTTCTGTTGCTTTGTTTTTTAGATGTTTCAGGAAACACCATACACTTCTCCCGAGTGGTTGTTGGCAATTTACATCCCGCCCATCAGCATAACAAGGCTCCCAGTTCTCCATGGCCTGTCCTGCCTTTCTGGATTTTACACTTTTTTCAGATGGCCCTTTTGACCGGGGGGAAGTGAGACTTCATTGTAGTGCAGATTTCCTTTGCAAGCTTGCTTGGTTGGCCAAAAAGAGCGTATGCGTTTTTCCCTGAATATATTCAGGAAAAAACGCATACGCCCTTTTTGGCCAAGTGCATCATTGTGGACGTTCTGCCTCTTTTCCTATGCTTTCAATGCAATTCCAGTCTACCTCCTGAAATCGGTTTCCTGCAATTCTGCCCCGCTTTCAAGTCCTCTTGGCAGCCTTACTTCAGTCTATTTTTGGACGATATCTGTCATTTATAACTCTGCAGGTTTGTGAATTACAGTGCCCCTGAGCTCCTTTCTTCAACTCGCTTTCTTGTGACCTGGCCGCAACACCGCAGGATGGCTTCAGGCCCTAATCTGGTTCTGGCATGGCACGCTGAGCCTTTGGTTAATTCCTCTTCCTGGTGGAAATGAGAGTTAAATATGCCCGTCCAGACACCTCCAGGTAGTCTCCATTGGTTCTCGCTATTCCTGTTCATCTTCCGCAGAAATTGCAAACTGGGCCAAACAGGAGGTTAAAGGGACTGACTCTCCAAGTCGGGAGAGTGTTAGTAAAGCGTCTGGAATGTTGCACCCCGAGTACCAGGGTACGAAAACTGAGACATATTTGAACACGTCTCCCGATCACATGGTTTATCATACTCTAGGTTCCACATGCATGTTTTAGCTGAAGGAAGAATACCTTAAACCTGGGTAGTTGAAACCCGTGGAATGGGTACCATGCAATATGACTTCAAAGGGTCTTCATTTGCTCACCGAACCTCGCCAATCCTATCACTGCTGCGTTTATGCCCCTGTACACATGCTTGATTCTCTTTCGGAGACATAGCAATCCATAGGTTTTAAGATACTTACAAGTAAGGTACATTCTTAGACGTTTTATATGCGGTGTTGAGTCCATTTCGTTGAGCAAGGAGTAGCTCTTGTCTATTCCATATTTGGCTTAAGGAACTTTATCTGTGCTCATTTCAATCTCTGGTTTTATGCAGCACCCCAACTCACCTTTCCCCTTAAGCAAGCATAAGTTGGTTTTCGAAATTTGAGACCCTGTTCTGTTCTGTAATTCAGTTCCTGTGTAGCCAAGTTTCCATTCCGTGTATTACTGATATCTTATGATGTTTCTTTTTCTGTGTGACTTATTTCAGTTAGAATCATCATACCTGAATCCACTCATTGTGCTGCTAAGTGCCTGATGACACAGATTTCATTGCTGAGTGATATTGCTTTGTAAGTAACTACCACAACTTCTTTCTCCATTTTTCACTTTCTGCGATGTTGAACTTGTACTGTAAACGAGGTTCTTGTAAACAGAGCCATTCGAAACTTTGGGGTGGCTGTGTCTTTTTTATTTTAAATTCCCTAATCTATAGGACCATAAGTGGAAGTGCCCTAGGCTCTGTTGCTTTGTTTTTTAGATGTTTCAGGAAACACCATACACTTCTCCCGAGTGGTTGTTGGCAATTTACATCCCGCCCTTCAGCATAACAAGGCTCCCAGTTCTCCATGGCCTGTCCTGCCTTTCTGGATTTTACACTTTTTTCAGATGGCCCTTTTGACCGGGGGGAAGGGAGACTTCATTGTAGTGCAGATTTCCTTTGCAAGCTTGCTTGGTTGGCCAAAAAGGGCGTATGCGTTTTTTCCTGAATATATTCAGGAAAAAACGCATATGCCCTTTTTGGCCAAGTGCATCATTGTGGACGTTCTGCCTCTTTTCCTATGCTTTCAATGCAATTCCAGTCTACCTCCTGAAATCGGTTTCCTGCAATTCTGCCCCGCTTTCAAGTCCTCTTGGCAGCCTTACTTCAGTCTATTTTTGGACGAGAGCTGTCATTTATAACTCTGCAGGTTTGTGAATTACAGTGCCCCTGAGCTCCTTTCTTCAACTCGCTTTCTTTTGAGCTGGCCGCAACACCGCAGGATGGCTTCAGGTCCTAATCTGGTTCCGGCACGGCACACTGAGCCTTTGGTTATTTCCTCTTCCTGGTGGGAAATGAGAGTTAAATTTGCCCATCCAGACACCTCCAGCTAGTCTCTCATTGGTTCTCGCTATTCCTGTTCATCTTCCGCAGAAATTGCAAACTGAGCCAAACAGGAGGTTAAAGGCGCTGACTCTCCAAGTGGGGAGAGTGTTACTAAAGCGTCTGAAATGTTGCACCCGAGTACCAGGGGAGGAAAACTGAGACATATTTGAACACGTCTCCCGTTCACATGGTTGATCACACTTGGGTTCCACATGCATGTTTTAACTGAAGGAAGAATACCTTAAACCTGGAGAGTTGAGACCCGTGTAATGGGTACCATGCAATATGACTTCAAAGGGTCTTCATTTGCTCACCGAACCTGTGCAATCCTATCACTGCTGCATTTATGCCCCTGTACACACGCTTGATTCTCTTTTGGAGACATAGCAATCCATAGGTTTTACGATACTTACTAGTCAGGTACATTCTTAGGAGTTTAATATGCGGTGTTGAGTCCATTTCGTTGAGCAAGGAGTAGCTCTTGTCTATTCCATATTTGGCTTAAGGAACTTTATCTGTGCTCATTTCAATCTCTGGTTTTATGCAGCACCCCAACTCACCTTTACCCTTAAGCAAGCATAAGTTGGTTTTCTAAATTTGAGACCCTGTTCTGTTTTGGAATGGAGTTCCTGTGTAGCCAAGTTTACATTCCGTGTATTAGTGATATCTTATGATGTTTCTTTTTCTGTGTGACTTATTTCAGTTAGTATCATCATACCTGAATCTACTCATTGTGCTGCTAAGGGCCTGATGACACAGATTTCACTGCTGAGTGATATTGCTTTGTAAGTAAATACCACAACTTCTTTATCCATGTTTCACTTTCTGCGATGTTGAACTTGTACTGTAAACGAGGTTCTTGTAAACAGAGCCATTCCAAACTTTGGGGTGGCTGTGTCTTTTTGATTTTAAATTCCCTAAGCTATAGGACCATAAGTGGAAATGCCCTAGGTTCTGTTGCTTTGTTTTTTAGATGTTTCAGGAAACACCATACACTTCTCCCGAGTGGTTGTTGGCAATTTACATCCCGCCCATCAGCATAACAAGGCTCCCAGTTCTCCATGGCCTGTCCTGCCTTTCTGGATTTTACACTTTTTTCAGATGGCCCTTTTGACCGGGGGGAAGTGAGACTTCATTGTAGTGCAGATTTCCTTTGCAAGCTTGCTTGGTTGGCCAAAAAGGGCGTATGCGTTTTTTCCTGAATATATTCAGGAAAAAACACATACGCCCTTTTTGGCCAAGTGCATCATTGTGGACGTTCTGCCTCTTTTCCTATGCTTTCAATGCATTTCCAGTCTACCTCCTGAAATCGGTTTCCTGCAATTCTGCCCCGCTTTCAAGTCCTCTTGGCAGCCTTACTTCAGTCTATTTTTGGACGATAGCTGTCATTTATAACTCTGCAGGTTTGTGAATTACAGTGCCCCTGAGCTCCTTTCTTCAACTCGCTTTCTTGTGACCTGGCTGCAACACCGCAGGATGGCTTCAGGCCCTAATCTGGTTCCGGCCCGGCATGCTGAGCCTTTGGTTAATTCCTCTTCCTGGTGGGAAATGAGAGTTAAATTTGCCCGTCCAGACACCTCCAGCTAGCCTCTCATTGGTTCTCGCTATTCCTGTTCATCTTCCGCAGAAATTGCAAACTGTGCCAAACAGGAGGTTAAAGGGACTGACTCTCCAAGTCGGGAGAGTGTTAGTAAAGCGTCTGGAATGTTGCACCCGAGTACCAGGGGAGGAAAACTGAGACATATTTGAACACGTCTCCCGATCACATGGTTGATCATACTCTGGGTTCCACATGCATGTTTTAGCTGAAGGAAGAATACCTAAAACCTGGGTAGTTGAAACCCGTGGAATGGGTACCATGCAATATGACTTCAAAGGGTCTTCATTTGCTCACTGAACCTCTCCAATCCTATCACTGCTGCGTTTATGCCCCTGTACACATGCTTGATTCTCTTTCGGAGACATAGCAATCCCTAGGTTTTAAGATACTTAGTAGTCAGGTACATTCTTAGGAGTTTAATATGCGGTGTTGAGTCCATTTCGTTGAGCAAGGAGTAGCTCTTGTCTATTCCATATTTGGCTTAAGGAACTTTATCTGTGCTCATTTCAATCTCTGGTTTTATGCAGCACCCCAACTCACCTTTACCCTTAAGCAAGCATAAGTTGGTGTTCTAAATTTGAGACCCTGTTCTGTTCTGTAATTCAGTTCCTGTGTAGCCAAGTTTACATTCCGTGTATTACTGATATCTTATGATGTTTCTTTTTCTGTGTGACTTATTTCAGTTAGTATCATCATACCTGAATCCACTCATTGTGCTGCTAAGGGCCTGATGACACAGATTTCACTGCTGAGTGATATTGCTTTGTAAGTAAATACCACAACTTCTTTATCCATGTTTCACTTTCTGCGATGTTGAACTTGTACTGTAAACGAGGTTCTTGTAAACAGAGCCATTCCAAACTTTGGGGTGGCTGTGTCTTTTTGATTTTAAATTCCCTAAGCTATAGGACCATAAGTGGAAATGCCCTAGGTTCTGTTGCTTTGTTTTTTAGATGTTTCAGGAAACACCATACACTTCTCCCGAGTGGTTGTTGGCAATTTACATCCCGCCCATCAGCATAACAAGGCTCCCAGTTCTCCATGGCCTGTCCTGCCTTTCTGGATTTTACACTTTTTTCAGATGGCCCTTTTGACCGGGGGGAAGTGAGACTTCATTGTAGTGCAGATTTCCTTTGCAAGCTTGCTTGGTTGGCCAAAAAGCGCGTATGCGTTTTTCCCTGAATATATTCAGGAAAAAACGCATACGCCCTTTTTGGCCAAGTGCATCATTGTGGACGTTCTGCCTCTTTTCCTATGCTTTCAATGCAATTCCAGTCTACCTCCTGAAATCGGTTTCCTGCAATTCTGCCCCGCTTTCAAGTCCTCTTGGCAGCCTTACTTCAGTCTATTTTTGGACGATATCTGTCATTTATAACTCTGCAGGTTTGTGAATTACAGTGCCCCTGAGCTCCTTTCTTCAACTCGCTTTCTTGTGACCTGGCCGCAACACCGCAGGATGGCTTCAGGCCCTAATCTGGTTCTGGCATGGCACGCTGAGCCTTTGGTTAATTCCTCTTCCTGGTGGAAATGAGAGTTAAATATGCCCGTCCAGACACCTCCAGGTAGTCTCCATTGGTTCTCGCTATTCCTGTTCATCTTCCGCAGAAATTGCAAACTGGGCCAAACAGGAGGTTAAAGGGACTGACTCTCCAAGTCGGGAGAGTGTTAGTAAAGCGTCTGGAATGTTGCACCCCGAGTACCAGGGTACGAAAACTGAGACATATTTGAACACGTCTCCCGATCACATGGTTTATCATACTCTAGGTTCCACATGCATGTTTTAGCTGAAGGAAGAATACCTTAAACCTGGGTAGTTGAAACCCGTGGAATGGGTACCATGCAATATGACTTCAAAGGGTCTTCATTTGCTCACCAAACCTCTCCAATCCTATCACTGCTGCGTTTATGCCCCTGTACACATGCTTGATTCTCTTTCGGAGACATAGCAATCCATAGGTTTTAAGATACTTACAAGTAAGGTACATTCTTAGACGTTTTATATGCGGTGTTGAGTCCATTTCGTTGAGCAAGGAGTAGCTCTTGTCTATTCCATATTTGGCTTAAGGAACTTTATCTGTGCTCATTTCAATCTCTGGTTTTATGCAGCACCCCAACTCACCTTTCCCCTTAAGCAAGCATAAGTTGGTTTTCGAAATTTGAGACCCTGTTCTGTTCTGTAATTCAGTTCCTGTGTAGCCAAGTTTCCATTCCGTGTATTACTGATATCTTATGATGTTTCTTTTTCTGTGTGACTTATTTCAGTTAGAATCATCATACCTGAATCCACTCATTGTGCTGCTAAGTGCCTGATGACACAGATTTCATTGCTGAGTGATATTGCTTTGTAAGTAACTACCACAACTTCTTTCTCCATTTTTCACTTTCTGCGATGTTGAACTTGTACTGTAAACGAGGTTCTTGTAAACAGAGCCATTCGAAACTTTGGGGTGGCTGTGTCTTTTTTATTTTAAATTCCCTAATCTATAGGACCATAAGTGGAAGTGCCCTAGGCTCTGTTGCTTTGTTTTTTAGATGTTTCAGGAAACACCATACACTTCTCCCGAGTGGTTGTTGGCAATTTACATCCCGCCCTTCAGCATAACAAGGCTCCCAGTTCTCCATGGCCTGTCCTGCCTTTCTGGATTTTACACTTTTTTCAGATGGCCCTTTTGACCGGGGGGAAGGGAGACTTCATTGTAGTGCAGATTTCCTTTGCAAGCTTGCTTGGTTGGCCAAAAAGGGCGTATGCGTTTTTTCCTGAATATATTCAGGAAAAAACGCATATGCCCTTTTTGGCCAAGTGCATCATTGTGGACGTTCTGCCTCTTTTCCTATGCTTTCAATGCAATTCCAGTCTACCTCCTGAAATCGGTTTCCTGCAATTCTGCCCCGCTTTCAAGTCCTCTTGGCAGCCTTACTTCAGTCTATTTTTGGACGAGAGCTGTCATTTATAACTCTGCAGGTTTGTGAATTACAGTGCCCCTGAGCTCCTTTCTTCAACTCGCTTTCTTTTGAGCTGGCCGCAACACCGCAGGATGGCTTCAGGTCCTAATCTGGTTCCGGCACGGCACACTGAGCCTTTGGTTATTTCCTCTTCCTGGTGGGAAATGAGAGTTAAATTTGCCCATCCAGACACCTCCAGCTAGTCTCTCATTGGTTCTCGCTATTCCTGTTCATCTTCCGCAGAAATTGCAAACTGAGCCAAACAGGAGGTTAAAGGCGCTGACTCTCCAAGTGGGGAGAGTGTTACTAAAGCGTCTGAAATGTTGCACCCGAGTACCAGGGGAGGAAAACTGAGACATATTTGAACACGTCTCCCGTTCACATGGTTGATCACACTTGGGTTCCACATGCATGTTTTAACTGAAGGAAGAATACCTTAAACCTGGAGAGTTGAGACCCGTGTAATGGGTACCATGCAATATGACTTCAAAGGGTCTTCATTTGCTCACCGAACCTGTGCAATCCTATCACTGCTGCATTTATGCCCCTGTACACACGCTTGATTCTCTTTTGGAGACATAGCAATCCATAGGTTTTACGATACTTACTAGTCAGGTACATTCTTAGGCGTTTAATATGCGGTGTTGAGTCCATTTCGTTGAGCAAGGAGTAGCTCTTGTCTATTCCATATTTGGCTTAAGGAACTTTATCTGTGCTCATTTCAATCTCTGGTTTTATGCAGCACCCCAACTCACCTTTACCCTTAAGCAAGCATAAGTTGGTTTTCTAAATTTGAGACCCTGTTCTGTTTTGGAATGGAGTTCCTGTGTAGCCAAGTTTACATTCCGTGTATTAGTGATATCTTATGATGTTTCTTTTTCTGTGTGACTTATTTCAGTTAGAATCATCGTACCTGAATCCACTCATTATGCTGCTACGGGCCTGATGACATAGATTTCATTGCTGAGTGATACTGCATTGTAAGTAAATACCACAAGTTCTTTATCCATTTTTCACTTTCTGCGATGTTGAACTTGTACGGTAAACGAGGTTCTTGTAAACAGAGGTGTCCCAAACATTGGGATGGCTGTGTCTTTTTGATTTTAATTTCCCTAAGCTATAGGACCATAAGTGGAAGTGCCCTAGGCTCTGTTGCTTTGTTTTTTAGATGTTTCAGGAAACACCATACACTTCTCCCGAGTGTCTGTTGGCAATTTACATCCCGCCCATCAGCATAACAAGGCTCCCAGTTCTCCATGGCCTGTCCTGCCTTTCTGGATTTCACACTTTTTTCAGATGGCCCTTTTGACCGGGGGGAAGTGAGACTTCATTGTAGTGCAGATTTCCTTTGCAAGTTTGCTTGGTTGGCCAAAAAGGGCGTATGCGTTTTTTCCTGAATATATTCAGGAAAAAACGCATACGCCCTTTTTGGCCAAGTGCATCATTGTGGACATTCTGCCTCTTTTCCTATGCTTTCAATGCAATTTCAGTCTACCTCCTGAAATCAGTTTCCTGCAATTCTGCCCCGCTTTCAAGTCCTTTTGGCAGCCTTACTTCAGTCTATTTTTGGACGATAGCTGTCATTTATAACTCTGCAGGTTTGTGAATTACAGTGCCCCTGAGCTCCTTTCTTCAACTCGCTTTCTTTTGAGCTGGCCGCAACACCGCAGGATGGCTTCAGGCCCTAATCTGGTTCCGGCACGGCACGCTGAGCCTTTGGTTAATTCCTCTTCCTGGTGGGAAATGAGAGTTAAATTTGCCCATCCAGACACCTCCAGCTAGCCTCTCATTGGTTCTCGCTATTCCTGTTCATCTTCCGCAGAAATTGCAAACTGGGCCAAACAGGAGGTAAAAGGGACTGACTCTCCAAGTCGGGAGAGTGTTAGTAAAGCGTCTGGAATGTTGTACCCGAGTACCAGGGTACAAAAACTGAGACATATTTGAACACGTCTCCCGATCACATGGTTGATCATACTCTAGGTTCCACATGCATGTTTTAGCTGAAGGAAGAATACCTAAAACCTGGGTAGTTGAAACCCGTGGAATGGGTACCATGCAATATGACTTCAAAGGGTCTTCATTTGCTCACCGAACCTCTCCAATCCTATCACTGCTGCGTTTATGCCCCTGTACACATGCTTGATTCTCTTTCGGAGACATAGCAATCCATAGGTTTTAAGATACTTACTAGTCAGGTACATTCTTAGGCGTTTAATATGCGGTGTTGAGTCCATTTCGTTGAGCAAGGAGTAGCTCTTGTCTATTCCATATTTGGCTTAAGGAACCTTATCTGTGCTCATTTCAATCTCTGGTTTTATGCAGCATCCCAACTCACCTTTCCCCTTAAGCAAGCATAAGTTGGTTTTCTAAATTTGAGACCCTGTTCTGTTCTGTAATTCAGTTCCTGTGTAGCCAAGTTTCCATTCCGTGTATTACTGATATCTTATGATGTTTCTTTTTCTGTGTGACTTATTTCAGTTACAATCATCATACCTGAATCCACTCATTGTGCTGCTAAGGGCCTGATGACACAGATTTCATTGCTGAGTGATATTGCTTTGTAAGTAAATACCACAACTTCTTTCTCCATTTTTCACTTTCTGTGATGTTGAACTTGTACTGTAAACGAGGTTCTTGTAAACAGAGCCGTTCCAAACTTTGGGGTGGCTGTGTCTTTTTGATTTTAATTTCCCTAAGCTATAGGACCATAAGTGGAAGTGCCCTAGGCTCTGTTGCTTTGTTTTTTCGATGTTTCAGGAAACACCATACACTTCTCTCGAGTGGTTGTTGGCAATTTACATCCCGCCCATCAGCATAACAAGGCTCCCAGTTCTCCATGGCCTCTCCTGCCTTTCTGGATTTTACACTTTTTTCAGATGGCCCTTTTGACCGGGGGGAAGGGAGACTTCATTGTAGTGCAGATTTCCTTTGCAAGCTTGCTTGGTTGGCCAAAAAGGGCGTATGCGTTTTTTCCTGAATATATTCAGGAAAAAACGCATACGCCCTTTTTGGCCAAGTGCATCATTGTGGACGTTCTGCCTCTTTTCCTATGTTTTCAATGCAATTCCAGTCTACCTCCTGAAATCGGTTTCCTGCAATTCTGCCCCGCTTTCAAGTCCTCTTGGCAGCCTTACTTCAGTATATTTTTGGACGATAGCTGTCATTTATAACTCTGCAGGTTTGTGAATTACAGTGTCCCTGAGCTCCTTTCTTCAACTCGCTTTCTTTTGAGCTAGCCGCAACACCGCAGGATGGCTTCAGGCCCTAATCTGGTTCCGGCACGGCACGCTGAGCCTTTGGTTATTTCCTCTTCCTGGTGGGAAATGAGAGTTAAATTTGCCCGTCCAGACACCTCCAGCTAGCCTCTCATTGGTTCTCGCTATTCCTGTTCATCTTCCGCAGAAATTGCAAACTGGGCCAAACAGGATGTTAAAGGGACTGACTCTCCAAGTGGGGAGAGTGTTAGTAAAGCGTCTGGAATGTTGCACCCGAGTACCAGGGGAGGAAAACTGAGACATATTTGAACACGTCTCCCGATCACATGGTTGATCATACTCTGGGTTCCACATGCATGTTTTAGCTGAAGGAAGAATACCTTAAACCTGGGTAGTTGAAACCCGTGGAATGGGTACCATGCAATATGACTTCAAAGGGTCTTCATTTGCTCACCGAACCTCTCCAATCCTATCACTGCTGCGTTTATGCCCCTGTACACATGCTTGATTCTCTTTCAGAGACATAGCAATCCATAGGTTTTAAGATACTTACAAGTAAGGTACATTCTTAGACGTTTTATATGCGGTGTTGAGTCCATTTCGTTGAGCAAGGAGTAGCTCTTGTCTATTCCATATTTGGCTTAAGGAACTTTATGTGTGCTCATTTCAATCTCTGGTTTTATGCAGCACCCCAACTCACCTTTCCCCTTAAGCAAGCATAAGTTGGTTTTCGAAATTTGAGACCCTGTTCTGTTCTGTAATTCAGTTCCTGTGTAGCCAAGTTTCCATTCCGTGTATTACTGATATCTTATGATGTTTCTTTTTCTGTGTGACTTATTTCAGTTAGAATCATCATACCTGAATCCACTCATTGTGCTGCTAAGGTCCTGATGACACAGATTTCATTGCTGAGTGATATTGCTTTGTAAGTAACTACCACAAATTCTTTCTCCATTTTTCACTTTCTGCGATGTTGAACTTGTACTGTAAACGAGGTTCTTGTAAACAGAGCCATTCGAAACTTTGGGGTGGCTGTGTCTTTTTGATTTTAAATTCCCTAATCTATAGGACCATAAGTGGAAGTGCCCTAGGCTCTGTTGCTTTGTTTTTTAGATGTTTCAGGAAACACCATACACTTCTCCCGAGTGGTTGTTGGCAATTTACATCCCGCCCTTCAGCATAACAAGGCTCCCAGTTCTCCATGGCCTGTCCTGCCTTTCTGGATTTTACACTTTTTTCAGATGGCCCTTTTGACCGGGGGGAAGGGAGACTTCATTGTAGTGCAGATTTCCTTTGCAAGCTTGCTTGGTTGGCCAAAAAGGGCGTATGCGTTTTTTCCTGAATATATTCAGGAAAAAACGCATACGCCCTTTTTGGCCAAGTGCATCATTGTGGACGTTCTGCCTCTTTTCCTATGCTTTCAATGCAATTCCAGTCTACCTCCTGAAATCGGTTTCCTGCAATTCTGCCCCGCTTTCAAGTCCTCTTGGCAGCCTTACTTCAGTCTATTTTTGGACGATAGCTGTCATTTATAACTCTGCAGGTTTGTGAATTACAGTGTCCCTGAGCTCCTTTCTTCAACTCGCTTTCTTTTGAGCTGGCCGCAACACCGCAGGATGGCTTCAGGTCCTAATCTGGTTCCGGCACGGCACACTGAGCCTTTGGTTATTTCCTCTTCCTGGTGGGAAATGAGAGTTAAATTTGCCCGTCCAGACACCTCCAGCTAGCCTCTCATTGGTTCTCGCTATTCCTGTTCATCTTCCGCAGAAATTGCAAACTGAGCCAAACAGGAGGTTAAAGGCGCTGACTCTCCAAGTGGGGAGAGTGTTACTAAAGCGTCTGAAATGTTGCACCCGTGTACCAGGGGAGGAAAACTGAGACATATTTGAACACGTCTCCCGTTCACATGGTTGATCACACTTGGGTTCCACATGCATGTTTTAACTGAAGGAAGAATACCTTAAACCTGGAGAGTTGAGACCCGTGTAATGGGTACCATGCAATATGACTTCAAAGGGTCTTCATTTGCTCACCGAACCTGTGCAATCCTATCACTGCTGTGTTTATGCCCCTGTACACACGCTTGATTCTCTTTTGGAGACATAGCAATCCATAGGTTTTACGATACTTACTAGTCAGGTACATTCTTAGGCGTTTAATATGCGGTGTTGAGTCCATTTCGTTGAGCAAGGAGTAGCTCTTGTCTATTCCATATTTGACTTAAGGAACTTTATCTGTGCTCATTTCAATCTCTGGTTTTATGCAGCACCCCAACTCACCTTTACCCTTAAGCAAGCATAAGTTGGTTTTCTAAATTTGAGACCCTGTTCTGTTTTGGAATGGAGTTCCTGTGTAGCCAAGTTTACATTCCGTGTATTAGTGATATCTTATGATGTTTCTTTTTCTGTGTGACTTATTTCAGTTAGAATCATCGTACCTGAATCCACTCATTATGCTGCTACGGGCCTGATGACATAGATTTCATTGCTGAGTGATACTGCATTGTAAGTAAATACCACAAGTTCTTTATCCATTTTTCACTTTCTGCGATGTTGAACTTGTACGGTAAACGAGGTTCTTGTAAACAGAGCCGTTCCAAACTTTGGGGTGGCTGTGTCTTTTTGATTTTAATTTCCCTAAGCTATAGGACCATAAGTGGAAGTGCCCTAGGCTCTGTTGCTTTGTTTTTTAGATGTTTCAGGAAACACCATACACTTCTCCAGAGTGGCTGTTGGCAATTTACATCCCGCCCATCAGCATAACAAGGCTCCCAGTTCTCCATGGCCTGTCCTGCCTTTCTGGATTTCACACTTTTTTCAGATGGCCCTTTTGACCGGGGGGAAGTGAGACTTCATTGTAGTGCAGATTTCCTTTGCAAGTTTGCTTGGTTGGCCAAAAAGGGCGTATGCGTTTTTTCCTGAATATATTCAGGAAAAAACGCATACGCCCTTTTTGGCCAAGTGCATCATTGTGGACGTTCTGCCTCTTTTCCTATGCTTTCAATGCAATTTCAGTCTACCTCCTGAAATCAGTTTCCTGCAATTCTGCCCCGCTTTCAAGTCCTTTTGGCAGCCTTACTTCAGTCTATTTTTGGACGATAGCTGTCATTTATAACTCTGCAGGTTTGTGAATTACAGTGCCCCTGAGCTCCTTTCTTCAACTCGCTTTCTTGTGAGCTGGCCGCAACACCGCAGGATGGCTTCAGGCCCTAATCTGGTTCCGGCACGGCACGCTGAGCCTTTGGTTAATTCCTCTTCCTGGTGGGAAATGAGAGTTAAATTTGCCCATCCAGACACCTCCAGCTAGCCTCTCATTGGTTCTCGCTATTCCTGTTCATCTTCCGCAGAAATTGCAAACTGGGCCAAACAGGAGGTAAAAGGGACTGACTCTCCAAGTCGGGAGAGTGTTAGTAAAGCGTCTGGAATGTTGTACCCGAGTACCAGGGTACAAAAACTGAGACATATTTGAACACGTCTCCCGATCACATGGTTGATCATACTCTAGGTTCCACATGCATGTTTTAGCTGAAGGAAGAATACCTAAAACCTGGGTAGTTGAAACCCGTGGAATGGGTACCATGCAATATGTCTTCAAAGGGTCTTCATTTGCTCACCGAACCTCTCCAATCCTATCACTGCTGCGTTTATGCCCCTGTACACATGCTTGATTCTCTTTCGGAGACATAGCAATCCATAGGTTTTAAGATACTTACTAGTCAGGTACATTCTTAGGCGTTTAATATGCGGTGTTGAGTCCATTTCGTTGAGCAAGGAGTAGCTCTTGTCTATTCCATATTTGGCTTAAGGAACCTTATCTGTGCTCATTTCAATCTCTGGTTTTATGCAGCACCCCAACTCACCTTTCCCCTTAAGCAAGCATAAGTTGGTTTTCTAAATTTGAGACCCTGTTCTGTTCTGTAATTCAGTTCCTGTGTAGCCAAGTTTCCATTCCGTGTATTACTGATATCTTATGATGTTTCTTTTTCTGTGTGACTTATTTCAGTTACAATCATCATACCTGAATCCACTCATTGTGCTGCTAAGGGCCTGATGACACAGATTTCATTGCTGAGTGATATTGCTTTGTAAGTAAATACCACAACTTCTTTCTCCATTTTTCACTTTCTGTGATGTTGAACTTGTACTGTAAACGAGGTTCTTGTAAACAGAGCCGTTCCAAACTTTGGGGTGGCTGTGTCTTTTTGATTTTAATTTCCCTAAGCTATAGGACCATAAGTGGAAGTGCCCTAGGCTCTGTTGCTTTGTTTTTTAGATGTTTCAGGAAACACCATACACTTCTCTCGAGTGGTTGTTGGCAATTTACATCCCGCCCATCAGCATAACAAGGCTCCCAGTTCTCCATGGCCTCTCCTGCCTTTCTGGATTTTACACTTTTTTCAGATGGCCCTTTTGACTGGGGGAAAGTGAGACTTCATTATAGTGCAGATTTCCTTTGCAAGCTTGCTTGGTTGGCCAAAAAGGGCGTATGCGTTTTTTCCTGAATATATTCAGGAAAAAACGCATACGCCCTTTTTGGCCAAGTGCATCATTGTGGACGTTCTGCCTCTTTTCCTATGTTTTCAATGCAATTCCAGTCTACCTCCTGAAATCGGTTTCCTGCAATTCTGCCCCGCTTTCAAGTCCTCTTGGCAGCCTTACTTCAGTATATTTTTGGACGATAGCTGTCATTTATAACTCTGCAGGTTTGTGAATTACAGTGTCCCTGAGCTCCTTTCTTCAACTCGCTTTCTTTTGAGCTAGCCGCAACACCGCAGGATGGCTTCAGGCCCTAATCTGGTTCCGGCACGGCACGCTGAGCCTTTGGTTATTTCCTCTTCCTGGTGGGAAATGAGAGTTAAATTTGCCCGTCCAGACACCTCCAGCTAGCCTCTCATTGGTTCTCGCTATTCCTGTTCATCTTCCGCAGAAATTGCAAACTGGGCCAAACAGGATGTTAAAGGGACTGACTCTCCAAGTGGGGAGAGTGTTAGTAAAGCGTCTGGAATGTTGCACCCGAGTACCAGGGGAGGAAAACTGAGACATATTTGAACACGTCTCCCGATCACATGGTTGATCATACTCTGGGTTCCACATGCATGTTTTAGCTGAAGGAAGAATACCTAAAACCTGGGTAGTTGAAACCCGTGGAATGGGTACCATGCAATATGACTTCAAAGGGTCTTCATTTGCTCACCGAACCTCTCCAATCCTATCACTGCTGCGTTTATGCCCCTGTACACATGCTTGATTCTCTTTCGGAGACATAGCAATCCCTAGGTTTTAAGATACTTAGTAGTCAGGTACATTCTTAGGAGTTTAATATGCGGTGTTGAGTCCATTTCGTTGAGCAAGGAGTAGCTCTTGTCTATTCCATATTTGGCTTAAGGAACTTTATCTGTGCTCATTTCAATCTCTGGTTTTATGCAGCACCCCAACTCACCTTTACCCTTAAGCAAGCATAAGTTGGTTTTCGAAATTTGAGACCTGTTCTGTTCTGTAATTTAGTTCCTGTGTAGCCAAGTTTACATTCCGTGTATTACTGATATCTTATGATGTTTCTTTTTCTGTGTGACTTATTTCAGTTACAATCATCATACCTGAATCCACTCATTGTGCTGCTAAGGGCCTGATGACACAGATTTCACTGCTGAGTGATATTGCTTTGTAAGTAAATACCACAACTTCTTTATCCATGTTTCACTTTCTGCGATGTTGAACTTGTACTGTAAACGAGGTTCTTGTAAACAGAGCCGTTCCAAACTTTGGGGTTGCTGTGTCTTTTTGATTTTAATTTCCCTAAGCTATAGGACCATAAGTGGAAGTGCCCTAGGTTCTGTTGCTTTGTTTTTTGGATGTTTCAGGAAACACCATACACTTCTCCCGAGTGTCTGTTGGCAATTTACATCCCGCCCATCAGCATAACAAGGCTCCCAGTTCTCCATGGCCTGTCCTGCCTTTCTGGATTTTACACTTTTTTCAGATGGCCCTTTTGACCGGGGGGAAGTGAGACTTCATTGTAGTGCAGATTTCCTTTGCAAGCTTGCTTGGTTGGCCAAAAAGGGCGTATGCGTTTTTTCCTGAATATATTCAGGAAAAAACGCATACGCCCTTTTTGGCCAAGTGCATCATTGTGGACGTTCTGCCTCTTTTCCTATGCTTTCAATGCAATTCCAGTCTACCTCCTGAAATCGGTTTCCTGCAATTCTGCCCCGCTTTCAAGTCCTCTTGGCAGCCTTACTTCAGTCTATTTTTGGACGATATCTGTCATTTATAACTCTGCAGGTTTGTGAATTACAGTGCCCCTGAGCTCCTTTCTTCAACTCGCTTTCTTGTGACCTGGCCGCAACACCGCAGGATGGCTTCAGGCCCTAATCTGGTTCTGGCATGGCACGCTGAGCCTTTGGTTAATTCCTCTTCCTGGTGGAAATGAGAGTTAAATATGCCCGTCCAGACACCTCCAGGTAGTCTCCATTGGTTCTCGCTATTCCTGTTCATCTTCCGCAGAAATTGCAAACTGGGCCAAACAGGAGGTTAAAGGGACTGACTCTCCAAGTCGAGAGAGTGTTAGTAAAGCATCTGGAATGTTGCACCCCGAGTACCAGGGTACGAAAACTGAGACATATTTGAACACGTCTCCCGATCACATGGTTTATCATACTCCAGGTTCCACATGCATGTTTTAGCTGAAGGAAGAATACCTTAAACCTGGGTAGTTGAAACCCGTGGAATGGGTACCATGCAATATGACTTCAAAGGGTCTTCATTTGCTCACCGAACCTCTCCAATCCTATCACTGCTGCGTTTATGCCCCTGTACACATGCTTGATTCTCTTTCGGAGACATAGCAATCCATAGGTTTTAAGATACTTACAAGTAAGGTACATTCTTAGACGTTTTATATGCGGTGTTGAGTCCATTTCGTTGAGCAAGGAGTAGCTCTTGTCTATTCCATATTTGGCTTAAGGAACTTTATCTGTGCTCATTTCAATCTCTGGTTTTATGCAGCACCCCAACTCACCTTTCCCCTTAAGCAAGCATAAGTTGGTTTTCGAAATTTGAGACCCTGTTCTGTTCTGTAATTCAGTTCCTGTGTAGCCAAGTTTCCATTCCGTGTATTACTGATATCTTATGATGTTTCTTTTTCTGTGTGACTTATTTCAGTTAGAATCATCATACCTGAATCCACTCATTGTGCTGCTAAGGGCCTGATGACACAGATTTCATTGCTGAGTGATATTGCTTTGTAAGTAACTACCACAACTTCTTTCTCCATTTTTCACTTTCTGCGATGTTGAACTTGTACTGTAAACGAGGTTCTTGTAAACAGAGCCATTCGAAACTTTGGGGTGGCTGTGTCTTTTTGATTTTAAATTCCCTAATCTATAGGACCATAAGTGGAAGTGCCCTAGGCTCTGTTGCTTTGTTTTTTAGATGTTTCAGGAAACACCATACACTTCTCCCGAGTGGTTGTTGGCAATTTACATCCCGCCCTTCAGCATAACAAGGCTCCCAGTTCTCCATGGCCTGTCCTGCCTTTCTGGATTTTACACTTTTTTCAGATGGCCCTTTTGACCGGGGTGAAGGGAGACTTCATTGTAGTGCAGATTTCCTTTGCAAGCTTGCTTGGTTGGCCAAAAAGGGCATATGCGTTTTTTCCTGAATATATTCAGGAAAAAACGCATATGCCCTTTTTGGCCAAGTGCATCATTGTGGACGTTCTGCCTCTTTTCCTATGCTTTCAATGCAATTCCAGTCTACCTCCTGAAATCGGTTTCCTGCAATTCTGCCCCGCTTTCAAGTCCTCTTGGCAGCCTTACTTCAGTCTATTTTTGGACGAGAGCTGTCATTTATAACTCTGCAGGTTTGTGAATTACAGTGCCCCTGAGCTCCTTTCTTCAACTCGCTTTCTTTTGAGCTGGCCGCAACACCGCAGGATGGCTTCAGGTCCTAATCTGGTTCCGGCACGGCACACTGAGCCTTTGGTTATTTCCTCTTCCTGGTGGGAAATGAGAGTTAAATTTGCCCATCCAGACACCTCCAGCTAGCCTCTCATTGGTTCTCGCTATTCCTGTTCATCTTCCGCAGAAATTGCAAACTGAGCCAAACAGGAGGTTAAAGGCGCTGACTCTCCAAGTGGGGAGAGTGTTACTAAAGCGTCTGAAATGTTGCACCCGAGTACCAGGGGAGGAAAACTGAGACATATTTGAACACGTCTCCCGTTCACATGGTTGATCACACTTGGGTTCCACATGCATGTTTTAACTGAAGGAAGAATACCTTAAACCTGGAGAGTTGAGACCCGTGTAATGGGTACCATGCAATATGACTTCAAAGGGTCTTCATTTGCTCACCGAACCTGTGCAATCCTATCACTGCTGCGTTTATGCCCCTGTACACACGCTTGATTCTCTTTTGGAGACATAGCAATCCATAGGTTTTACGATACTTACTAGTCAGGTACATTCTTAGGCGTTTAATATGCGGTGTTGAGTCCATTTCGTTGAGCAAGGAGTAGCTCTTGTCTATTCCATATTTGACTTAAGGAACTTTATCTGTGCTCATTTCAATCTCTGGTTTTATGCAGCACCCCAACTCACCTTTACCCTTAAGCAAGCATAAGTTGGTTTTCTAAATTTGAGACCCTGTTCTGTTTTGGAATGGAGATCCTGTGTAGCCAAGTTTACATTCCGTGTATTAGTGATATCTTATGATGTTTCTTTTTCTGTGTGACTTATTTCAGTTAGAATCATCGTACCTGAATCCACTCATTATGCTGCTACGGGCCTGATGACATAGATTTCATTGCTGAGTGATACTGCATTTTAAGTAAATACCACAAGTTCTTTATCCATTTTTCACTTTCTGCGATGTTGAACTTGTACGGTAAACGAGGTTCTTGTAAACAGAGGCGTCCCAAACTTTGGGATGGCTGTGTCTTTTTGATTTTAATTTCCCTAAGCTATAGGACCATAAGTGGAAGTGCCCTAGGCTCTGTTGCTTTGTTTTTTAGATGTTTCAGGAAACACCATACACTTCTCCCGAGTGTCTGTTGGCAATTTACATCCCGCCCATCAGCATAACAAGGCTCCCAGTTCTCCATGGCCTGTCCTGCCTTTCTGGATTTCACACTTTTTTCAGATGGCCCTTTTGACCGGGGGGAAGTGAGACTTCATTGTAGTGCAGATTTTCTTTGCAAGTTTGCTTGGTTGGCCAAAAAGGGCGTATGCGTTTTTTCCTGAATATATTCAGGAAAAAACGCATACGCCCTTTTTGGCCAAGTGCATCATTGTGGACGTTCTGCCTCTTTTCCTATGCTTTCAATGCAATTTCAGTCTACCTCCTGAAATCAGTTTCCTGCAATTCTGCCCCGCTTTCAAGTCCTTTTGGCAGCCTTACTTCAGTCTATTTTTGGACGATAGCTGTCATTTATAACTCTGCAGGTTTGTGAATTACAGTGCCCCTGAGCTCCTTTCTTCAACTCGCTTTCTTGTGAGCTGGCCGCAACACCGCAGGATGGCTTCAGGCCCTAATCTGGTTCCGGCACGGCACGCTGAGCCTTTGGTTAATTCCTCTTCCTGGTGGGAAATGAGAGTTAAATTTGCCCATCCAGACACCTCCAGCTAGCCTCTCATTGGTTCTCGCTATTCCTGTTCATCTTCCGCAGAAATTGCAAACTGGGCCAAACAGGAGGTAAAAGGGACTGACTCTCCAAGTCGGGAGAGTGTTAGTAAAGCGTCTGGAATGTTGTACCCGAGTACCAGGGTACAAAAACTGAGACATATTTGAACACGTCTCCCGATCACATGGTTGATCATACTCTAGGTTCCACATGCATGTTTTAGCTGAAGGAAGAATACCTAAAACCTGGGTAGTTGAAACCCGTGGAATGGGTACCATGCAATATGACTTCAAAGGGTCTTCATTTGCTCACCGAACCTCTCCAATCCTATCACTGCTGCGTTTATGCCCCTGTACACATGCTTGATTCTCTTTCGGAGACATAGCAATCCATAGGTTTTAAGATACTTACTAGTCAGGTACATTCTTAGGCGTTTAATATGCGGTGTTGAGTCCATTTCGTTGAGCAAGGAGTAGCTCTTGTCTATTCCATATTTGGCTTAAGGAACCTTATCTGTGCTCATTTCAATCTCTGGTTTTATGCAGCATCCCAACTCACCTTTCCCCTTAAGCAAGCATAAGTTGGTTTTCTAAATTTGAGACCCTGTTCTGTTCTGTAATTCAGTTCCTGTGTAGCCAAGTTTCCATTCCGTGTATTACTGATATCTTATGATGTTTCTTTTTCTGTGTGACTTATTTCAGTTACAATCATCATACCTGAATCCACTCATTGTGCTGCTAAGGGCCTGATGACACAGATTTCATTGCTGAGTGATATTGCTTTGTAAGTAAATACCACAACTTCTTTCTCCATTTTTCACTTTCTGTGATGTTGAACTTGGACTGTAAACGAGGTTCTTGTAAACAGAGCCGTTCCAAATTTTGGGGTGGCTGTGTCTTTTTGATTTTAATTTCCCTAAGCTATAGGACCATAAGTGGAAGTGCCCTAGGCTCTGTTGCTTTGTTTTTTCGATGTTTCAGGAAACACCATACACTTCTCTCGAGTGGTTGTTGGCAATTTACATCCCGCCCATCAGCATAACAAGGCTCCCAGTTCTCCATGGCCTCTCCTGCCTTTCTGGATTTTACACTTTTTTCAGATGGCCCTTTTGACTGCGGGAAAGTGAGACTTCATTGTAGTGCAGATTTCCTTTGCAAGCTTGCTTGGTTGGCCAAAAAGGGCGTATGCGTTTTTTCCTGAATATATTCAGGAAAAAACGCATACGCCCTTTTTGGCCAAGTGCATCATTGTGGACGTTCTGCCTCTTTTCCTATGTTTTCAATGCAATTCCAGTCTACCTCCTGAAATCGGTTTCCTGCAATTCTGCCCCGCTTTCAAGTCCTCTTGGCAGCCTTACTTCAGTATATTTTTGGACGATAGCTGTCATTTATAACTCTGCAGGTTTGTGAATCACAGTGTCCCTGAGCTCCTTTCTTCAACTCGCTTTCTTTTGAGCTAGCCGCAACACCGCAGGATGGCTTCAGGCCCTAATCTGGTTCCGGCACGGCACGCTGAGCCTTTGGTTATTTCCTCTTCCTGGTGGGAAATGAGAGTTAAATTTGCCCGTCCAGACACCTCCAGCTAGCCTCTCATTGGTTCTCGCTATTCCTGTTCATCTTCCGCAGAAATTGCAAACTGGGCCACACAGGATGTTAAAGGGACTGACTCTCCAAGTGGGGAGAGTGTTAGTAAAGCGTCTGGAATGTTGCACCCGAGTACCAGGGGAGGAAAACTGAGACATATTTGAACACGTCTCCCGATCACATGGTTGATCATACTCTGGGTTCCACATGCATGTTTTAGCTGAAGGAAGAATACCTTAAACCTGGGTAGTTGAAACCCGTGGAATGGGTACCATGCAATATGACTTCAAAGGGTCTTCATTTGCTCACGAACCTCTCCAATCCTATCACTGCTGCGTTTATGCCCCTGTACACATGCTTGATTCTCTTTCGGAGACATAGCAATCCCTAGGTTTTAAGATACTTACTAGTCAGGTACATTCTTAGGAGTTTAATATGCGGTGTTGAGTCCATTTCGTTGAGCAAGGAGTAGCTCTTGTCTATTCCATATTTGGCTTAAGGAACTTTATCTGTGCTCATTTCAATCTCTGGTTTTATGCAGCACCCCAACTCACCTTTCCCCTTAAGCAAGCATAAGTTGGTTTTCTAAATTTGAGACCCTGTTCTGTTCTGTAATTCAGTTCCTGTGTAGCCAAGTTTACATTCCGTGTATTACTGATATCTTATGATGTTTCTTTTTCTGTGTGACTTATTTCAGTTAGTATCATCATACCTGAATCCACTCATTGTGCTGCTAAGGGCCTGATGACACAGATTTCACTGCTGAGTGATATTGCTTTGTAAGTAAATACCACAACTTCTTTCTCCATTTTTCACTTTCTGCGATGTTGAACTTGTACTGTAAATGAGGTTCTTGTAAACAGAGCCATTCCAAACTTTGGGGTGGCTGTGTCTTTTTGATTTTAAATTCCCTAAGCTATAGGACCATAAGTGGAAGTGCCCTAGGTTCTGTTGCTTTGTTTTTTAGATGTTTCAGGAAACACCATACACCTCTCCCGAGTGGTTGTTGGCAATTTACATCCCGCCCATCAGCATAACAAGGCTCCCAGTTCTCCATGGCCTGTCCTGCCTTTCTGGATTTTACACTTTTTTCAGATGGCCCTTTTGACCGGGGGGAAGTGAGACTTCATTGTAGTGCAGATTTCCTTTGCAAGCTTGCTTGGTTGGCCAAAAAGGGCGTATGCGTTTTTTCCTGAATATATTCAGGAAAAAACGCATACGCCCTTTTTGGCCAAGTGCATCATTGTGGACGTTCTGCCTCTTTTCTTATGCTTTCAATGCAATTCCAGTCTACCTCCTGAAATCGGTTTCCTGCAATTCTGCCCCGCTTTCAAGTCCTCTTGGCAGCCTTACTTCAGTCTATTTTTGGACGATATCTGTCATTTATAACTCTGCAGGTTTGTGAATTACAGTGCCCCTGAGCTCCTTTCTTCAACTCGCTTTCTTGTGACCTGGCCGCAACACCGCAGGATGGCTTCAGGCCCTAATCTGGTTCTGGCATGGCACGCTGAGCCTTTGGTTAATTCCTCTTCCTGGTGGAAATGAGAGTTAAATATGCCCGTCCAGACACCTCCAGGTAGTCTCCATTGGTTCCGGCTATTCCTGTTCATCTTCCGCAGAAATTGCAAACTGGGCCAAACAGGAGGTTAAAGGGACTGACTCTCCAAGTCGGGAGAGTGTTAGTAAAGCGTCTGGAATGTTGCACCCCGAGTACCAGGGTACGAAAACTGAGACATATTTGAACACGTCTCCCGATCACATGGTTTATCATACTCTAGGTTCCACATGCATGTTTTAGCTGAAGGAAGAATACCTTAAACCTGGGTAGTTGAAACCCGTGGAATGGGTACCATGCAATATGACTTCAAAGGGTCTTCATTTGCTCACGAACCTCTCCAATCCTATCACTGCTGCGTTTATGCCCCTGTACACATGCTTGATTCTCTTTCAGAGACATAGCAATCCATAGGTTTTAAGATACTTACAAGTAAGGTACATTCTTAGACGTTTTATATGCGGTGTTGAGTCCATTTCGTTGAGCAAGGAGTAGCTCTTGTCTGTTCCATATTTGGCTTAAGGAACTTTATCTGTGCTCATTTCAATCTCTGGTTTTATGCAGCACCCCAACTCACCTTTCCCCTTAAGCAAGCATAAGTTGGTTTTCGAAATTTGAGACCCTGTTCTGTTCTGTAATTCAGTTCCTGTGTAGCCAAGTTTCCATTCCGTGTATTACTGATATCTTATGATGTTTCTTTTTCTGTGTGACTTATTTCAGTTACAATCATCATACCTGAATCCACTCATTGTGCTGCTAAGGGCCTGATGACACAGATTTCATTGCTGAGTGATATTGCTTTGTAAGTAAATACCACAACTTCTTTCTCCATTTTTCACTTTCTGTGATGTTGAACTTGGACTGTAAACGAGGTTCTTGTAAACAGAGCCGTTCCAAATTTTGGGGTGGCTGTGTCTTTTTGATTTTAATTTCCCTAAGCTATAGGACCATAAGTGGAAGTGCCCTAGGCTCTGTTGCTTTGTTTTTTCGATGTTTCAGGAAACACCATACACTTCTCTCGAGTGGTTGTTGGCAATTTACATCCCGCCCATCAGCATAACAAGGCTCCCAGTTCTCCATGGCCTCTCCTGCCTTTCTGGATTTTACACTTTTTTCAGATGGCCCTTTTGACTGCGGGAAAGTGAGACTTCATTGTAGTGCAGATTTCCTTTGCAAGCTTGCTTGGTTGGCCAAAAAGGGCGTATGCGTTTTTTCCTGAATATATTCAGGAAAAAACGCATACGCCCTTTTTGGCCAAGTGCATCATTGTGGACGTTCTGCCTCTTTTCCTATGTTTTCAATGCAATTCCAGTCTACCTCCTGAAATCGGTTTCCTGCAATTCTGCCCCGCTTTCAAGTCCTCTTGGCAGCCTTACTTCAGTATATTTTTGGACGATAGCTGTCATTTATAACTCTGCAGGTTTGTGAATCACAGTGTCCCTGAGCTCCTTTCTTCAACTCGCTTTCTTTTGAGCTAGCCGCAACACCGCAGGATGGCTTCAGGCCCTAATCTGGTTCCGGCACGGCACGCTGAGCCTTTGGTTATTTCCTCTTCCTGGTGGGAAATGAGAGTTAAATTTGCCCGTCCAGACACCTCCAGCTAGCCTCTCATTGGTTCTCGCTATTCCTGTTCATCTTCCGCAGAAATTGCAAACTGGGCCACACAGGATGTTAAAGGGACTGACTCTCCAAGTGGGGAGAGTGTTAGTAAAGCGTCTGGAATGTTGCACCCGAGTACCAGGGGAGGAAAACTGAGACATATTTGAACACGTCTCCCGATCACATGGTTGATCATACTCTGGGTTCCACATGCATGTTTTAGCTGAAGGAAGAATACCTTAAACCTGGGTAGTTGAAACCCGTGGAATGGGTACCATGCAATATGACTTCAAAGGGTCTTCATTTGCTCACGAACCTCTCCAATCCTATCACTGCTGCGTTTATGCCCCTGTACACATGCTTGATTCTCTTTCGGAGACATAGCAATCCCTAGGTTTTAAGATACTTACTAGTCAGGTACATTCTTAGGAGTTTAATATGCGGTGTTGAGTCCATTTCGTTGAGCAAGGAGTAGCTCTTGTCTATTCCATATTTGGCTTAAGGAACTTTATCTGTGCTCATTTCAATCTCTGGTTTTATGCAGCACCCCAACTCACCTTTCCCCTTAAGCAAGCATAAGTTGGTTTTCTAAATTTGAGACCCTGTTCTGTTCTGTAATTCAGTTCCTGTGTAGCCAAGTTTACATTCCGTGTATTACTGATATCTTATGATGTTTCTTTTTCTGTGTGACTTATTTCAGTTAGTATCATCATACCTGAATCCACTCATTGTGCTGCTAAGGGCCTGATGACACAGATTTCACTGCTGAGTGATATTGCTTTGTAAGTAAATACCACAACTTCTTTCTCCATTTTTCACTTTCTGCGATGTTGAACTTGTACTGTAAATGAGGTTCTTGTAAACAGAGCCATTCCAAACTTTGGGGTGGCTGTGTCTTTTTGATTTTAAATTCCCTAAGCTATAGGACCATAAGTGGAAGTGCCCTAGGTTCTGTTGCTTTGTTTTTTAGATGTTTCAGGAAACACCATACACTTCTCCCGAGTGGTTGTTGGCAATTTACATCCCGCCCATCAGCATAACAAGGCTCCCAGTTCTCCATGGCCTGTCCTGCCTTTCTGGATTTTACACTTTTTTCAGATGGCCCTTTTGACCGGGGGGAAGTGAGACTTCATTGTAGTGCAGATTTCCTTTGCAAGCTTGCTTGGTTGGCCAAAAAGGGCGTATGCGTTTTTTCCTGAATATATTCAGGAAAAAACGCATACGCCCTTTTTGGCCAAGTGCATCATTGTGGACGTTCTGCCTCTTTTCTTATGCTTTCAATGCAATTCCAGTCTACCTCCTGAAATCGGTTTCCTGCAATTCTGCCCCGCTTTCAAGTCCTCTTGGCAGCCTTACTTCAGTCTATTTTTGGACGATATCTGTCATTTATAACTCTGCAGGTTTGTGAATTACAGTGCCCCTGAGCTCCTTTCTTCAACTCGCTTTCTTGTGACCTGGCCGCAACACCGCAGGATGGCTTCAGGCCCTAATCTGGTTCTGGCATGGCACGCTGAGCCTTTGGTTAATTCCTCTTCCTGGTGGAAATGAGAGTTAAATATGCCCGTCCAGACACCTCCAGGTAGTCTCCATTGGTTCCGGCTATTCCTGTTCATCTTCCGCAGAAATTGCAAACTGGGCCAAACAGGAGGTTAAAGGGACTGACTCTCCAAGTCGGGAGAGTGTTAGTAAAGCGTCTGGAATGTTGCACCCCGAGTACCAGGGTACGAAAACTGAGACATATTTGAACACGTCTCCCGATCACATGGTTTATCATACTCTAGGTTCCACATGCATGTTTTAGCTGAAGGAAGAATACCTTAAACCTGGGTAGTTGAAACCCGTGGAATGGGTACCATGCAATATGACTTCAAAGGGTCTTCATTTGCTCACGAACCTCTCCAATCCTATCACTGCTGCGTTTATGCCCCTGTACACATGCTTGATTCTCTTTCAGAGACATAGCAATCCATAGGTTTTAAGATACTTACAAGTAAGGTACATTCTTAGACGTTTTATATGCGGTGTTGAGTCCATTTCGTTGAGCAAGGAGTAGCTCTTGTCTGTTCCATATTTGGCTTAAGGAACTTTATCTGTGCTCATTTCAATCTCTGGTTTTATGCAGCACCCCAACTCACCTTTCCCCTTAAGCAAGCATAAGTTGGTTTTCGAAATTTGAGACCCTGTTCTGTTCTGTAATTCAGTTCCTGTGTAGCCAAGTTTCCATTCCGTGTATTACTGATATCTTATGATGTTTCTTTTTCTGTGTGACTTATTTCAGTTACAATCATCATACCTGAATCCACTCATTGTGCTGCTAAGGGCCTGATGACACAGATTTCATTGCTGAGTGATATTGCTTTGTAAGTAAATACCACAACTTCTTTCTCCATTTTTCACTTTCTGTGATGTTGAACTTGGACTGTAAACGAGGTTCTTGTAAACAGAGCCGTTCCAAATTTTGGGGTGGCTGTGTCTTTTTGATTTTAATTTCCCTAAGCTATAGGACCATAAGTGGAAGTGCCCTAGGCTCTGTTGCTTTGTTTTTTCGATGTTTCAGGAAACACCATACACTTCTCTCGAGTGGTTGTTGGCAATTTACATCCCGCCCATCAGCATAACAAGGCTCCCAGTTCTCCATGGCCTCTCCTGCCTTTCTGGATTTTACACTTTTTTCAGATGGCCCTTTTGACTGCGGGAAAGTGAGACTTCATTGTAGTGCAGATTTCCTTTGCAAGCTTGCTTGGTTGGCCAAAAAGGGCGTATGCGTTTTTTCCTGAATATATTCAGGAAAAAACGCATACGCCCTTTTTGGCCAAGTGCATCATTGTGGACGTTCTGCCTCTTTTCCTATGTTTTCAATGCAATTCCAGTCTACCTCCTGAAATCGGTTTCCTGCAATTCTGCCCCGCTTTCAAGTCCTCTTGGCAGCCTTACTTCAGTATATTTTTGGACGATAGCTGTCATTTATAACTCTGCAGGTTTGTGAATCACAGTGTCCCTGAGCTCCTTTCTTCAACTCGCTTTCTTTTGAGCTAGCCGCAACACCGCAGGATGGCTTCAGGCCCTAATCTGGTTCCGGCACGGCACGCTGAGCCTTTGGTTATTTCCTCTTCCTGGTGGGAAATGAGAGTTAAATTTGCCCGTCCAGACACCTCCAGCTAGCCTCTCATTGGTTCTCGCTATTCCTGTTCATCTTCCGCAGAAATTGCAAACTGGGCCACACAGGATGTTAAAGGGACTGACTCTCCAAGTGGGGAGAGTGTTAGTAAAGCGTCTGGAATGTTGCACCCGAGTACCAGGGGAGGAAAACTGAGACATATTTGAACACGTCTCCCGATCACATGGTTGATCATACTCTGGGTTCCACATGCATGTTTTAGCTGAAGGAAGAATACCTTAAACCTGGGTAGTTGAAACCCGTGGAATGGGTACCATGCAATATGACTTCAAAGGGTCTTCATTTGCTCACGAACCTCTCCAATCCTATCACTGCTGCGTTTATGCCCCTGTACACATGCTTGATTCTCTTTCGGAGACATAGCAATCCCTAGGTTTTAAGATACTTACTAGTCAGGTACATTCTTAGGAGTTTAATATGCGGTGTTGAGTCCATTTCGTTGAGCAAGGAGTAGCTCTTGTCTATTCCATATTTGGCTTAAGGAACTTTATCTGTGCTCATTTCAATCTCTGGTTTTATGCAGCACCCCAACTCACCTTTCCCCTTAAGCAAGCATAAGTTGGTTTTCTAAATTTGAGACCCTGTTCTGTTTTGGAATGGAGTTCCTGTGTAGCCAAGTTTACATTCCGTGTATTAGTGATATCTTATGATGTTTCTTTTTCTGTGTGACTTATTTCAGTTAGAATCATCGTACCTGAATCCACTCATTATGCTGCTAGGGGCCTGATGACATAGATTTCATTGCTGAGTGATACTGCATTGTAAGTAAATACCACAAGTTCTTTATCCATTTTTCACTTTCTGCGATGTTGAACTTGTACGGTAAACGAGGTTCTTGTAAACAGAGCCGTTCCAAACTTTGGGGTGGCTGTGTCTTTTTGATTTTAATTTCCCTAAGCTATAGGACCATAAGTGGAAGTGCCCTAGGCTCTGTTGCTTTGTTTTTTAGATGTTTCAGGAAACACCATACACTTCTCCCGAGTGTCTGTTGGCAATTTACATCCCGCCCATCAGCATAACAAGGCTCCCAGTTCTCCATGGCCTCTCCTGCCTTTCTGGATTTCACACTTTTTTCAGATGGCCCTTTTGACCGGGGGGAAGTGAGACTTCATTGTAGTGCAGATTTCCTTTGCAAGTTTGCTTGGTTGGCCTAAAAGGGCGTATGCGTTTTTTCCTGAATATATTCAGGAAAAAACGCATACGCCCTTTTTGGCCAAGTGCATCATTGTGGACGTTCTGCCTCTTTTCCTATGCTTTCAATGCAATTTCAGTCTACCTCCTGAAATCAGTTTCCTGCAATTCTGCCCCGCTTTCAAGTCCTTTTGGCAGCCTTACTTCAGTCTATTTTTGGACGATAGCTGTCATTTATAACTCTGCAGGTTTGTGAATTACAGTGCCCCTGAGCTCCTTTCTTCAACTCGCTTTCTTGTGAGCTGGCCGCAACACCGCAGGATGGCTTCAGGCCCTAATCTGGTTCCGGCACGGCACGCTGAGCCTTTGGTTAATTCCTCTTCCTGGTGGGAAATAGAGTTAAATTTGCCCGTCCAGACACCTCCAGCTAGTCTCTCATTGGTTCTCGCTATTCCTGTTCATCTTCCGCAGAAATTGCAAACTGGGCCAAACAGGAGGTAAAAGGGACTGACTCTCCAAGTCGGGAGAGTGTTAGTAAAGCGTCTGGAATGTTGTACCCGAGTACCAGGGTACAAAAACTGAGACATATTTGAACACGTCTCCCGATCACATGGTTGATCATACTCTAGGTTCCACATGCATGTTTTAGCTGAAGGAAGAATACCTAAAACCTGGGTAGTTGAAACCCGTGGAATGGGTACCATGCAATATGACTTCAAAGGGTCTTCATTTGCTCACCGAACCTCTCCAATCCTATCACTGCTGCGTTTATGCCCCTGTACACATGCTTGATTCTCTTTCGGAGACATAGCAATCCATAGGTTTTAAGATACTTACTAGTCAGGTACATTCTTAGGCGTTTAATATGCGGTGTTGAGTCCATTTCGTTGAGCAAGGAGTAGCTCTTGTCTATTCCATATTTGGCTTAAGGAACCTTATCTGTGCTCATTTCAATCTCTGGTTTTATGCAGCACCCCAACTCACCTTTCCCCTTAAGCAAGCATAAGTTGGTTTTCTAAATTTGAGACCCTGTTCTGTTCTGTAATTCAGTTCCTGTGTAGCCAAGTTTCCATTCCGTGTATTACTGATATCTTATGATGTTTCTTTTTCTGTGTGACTTATTTCAGTTACAATCATCATACCTGAATCCACTCATTGTGCTGCTAAGGGCCTGATGACACAGATTTCATTGGTGAGTGATATTGCTTTGTAAGTAAATACCACAACTTCTTTCTACATTTTTCACTTTCTGTGATGTTGAACTTGTACTGTAAACGAGGTTCTTGTAAACAGAGCCGTTCCAAACTTTGGGGTGGCTGTGTCTTTTTGATTTTAAATTCCCTAAGCTATAGGACCATAAGTGGAAGTGCCCTAGGCTCTGTTGCTTTGTTTTTTAGATGTTTCAGGAAACACCATACACTTCTCCCGAGTGGTTGTTGGCAATTTACATCCCGCCCATCAGCATAACAAGGCTCCCAGTTCTCCATGGCCTCTCCTGCCTTTCTGGATTTTACACTTTTTTCAGATGGCCCTTTTGACCGGGGGGAAGTGAGACTTCATTGTAGTGCAGATTTCCTTTGCAAGCTTGCTTGGTTGGCCAAAAAGGGCGTATGCGTTTTTTCCTGAATATATTCAGGAAAAAACGCATACGCCCTTTTTGTCCAAGTGCATCATTGTGAACGTTCTGCCTCTTTTCCTATGCTTTCAATGCAATTCCAGGCTACCTCCTGAAATCGGTTTCCTGCAATTCTGCCCCGCTTTCAAGTCCTCTTGGCAGCCTTACTTCAGTCTATTTTTGGACGATAGCTGTCATTTATAACTCTTCAGGTTTGTGAATTACAGTGACCCTGAGCTCCTTTCTTCAACTCGCTTTCTTGTCACCTGGCCGAAACACCGCAGGATGGCTTCAGGCCCTAATCTGGTTCCGGCACGGCACGCTGAGTCTTTGGTTAATTCCTCTTCCTGGTGGGAAATCAGAGTTAAATTTGCCCGTCCAGACACCTACAGCTAGTCTCTCATTGGTTCTCGCTATTCCTGTTCATCTTCCGCAGAAATTGCAAACTGGGCCAAACAGGAGGTTAAAGGCACTAACTTTCCAAGTCGGGAGAGTGTTAGTAAAGAGTGTGGAATGTTGCACCCGAGTACCAGGGGAGGAAAACTGAGACATATTTGAACACGTCTCCCATTCACACGGATGATCATACTCTGGGTTCCACATGCATGTTTTAGCTGAAGGAAGAATACCTTAAACCTGGGTAGCTGAAACCCGTGGAATGGGTACCATGCAATATGACTTCAAAGGGTCTTCATTTGCTCACCGAACCTCTCCAATCCTATCACTGCTGCGTTTATGCCCCTGTACACATGCTTGATTCTCTTTCGGAGACATAGCAATCCATAGGTTTTAAGATACTTACTAGTCAGGTACATTCTTAGGCGTTTAATATGCGGTGTTGAGTCCATTTCGTTGAGCAAGGAGTAGCTCTTGTCTATTCCATATTTGGCTTAAGGAACTTTATCTGTGCTCATTTCAATCTCTGGTTTTATGCAGCACCCCAACTCTCCTTTACCCTTAAGCAAGCATAAGTTGGTTTTCTAAATTTGAGACCCTGTTCTGTTCTGAAATTCAGTTCCTGTGTAGCCAAGTTTCCATTCCGTGTATTAGTGATATCTTATGATGTTTCGTTTTCTGTGTGACTTATTTCAGTTAGAATCATCATACCTGAATCCACTCATTATGCTGCTACGGGCCTGATGACATAGATTTCATTGCTGAGTGATACTGCATTGTACGTAAGTACCACAAGTTCTTTATCCATTTTTCACTTTCTGCGATATTGAACTTGTACCGTAAACGAGGTTCTTGTAAACAGAGCCATCCCAAACTTTGGGGTGGCTGTGTCTTTTTGATTTTAATTTCCCTAAGCTATAGGACCATAAGTGGAAGTGCCCTAGGCTCTGTTGCTTTGTTTTTTAGATGTTTCAGGAAACACCATACACTTCTCCAGAGTGGCTGTTGGCGATTTACATCCCGCCCATCAGCATAAGAAGGCTCCCAGTTCTCCATGGCCTGTCGTGCCTTTATGGATTTTACACTTTTTTCAGATGGCCCTTTTGACCAGGTGGAAGTGAGACTTCATTGTAGTGCAGATTTCCTTTGCAAGGTTGCTTGGTTGGCCAAAAAGGGCGTATGCGTTTTTTCCTGAATATATTCAGGAAAAAACGCATACGCCCCTTTTGGCCAAGTGCATCATTGTCGAGTTTCTGACTCTCTTCATATGCTTTCAATGCAATTCCAGTCTACCTCCTGAAATCGGTTTCCTGCAATTCTGCCTTGCTTTCAATGCCTCTTCATAGCCTTACCTCAATATATTTTTTAAAAATAGTTGGCCTTTATAACTTGCAGGTTTTTGAATTGCAGTGGCCCTTAGCTCCATTTTTTAGCTCTTATTTTTGTGGTCTTGCCCCATAACCACAGGATTCCTTGAGCCCTATTTTTCTTCTGGGGCACCTTGCTGTGCCTTTGGTTAATTCTTCTTACTGATGTGATATTAGAGTGACATGTGCCCATTGAAACCGCTACAGCTAGTTTCTCACTGGTTCCCCCTATTCCCATTCATCCTCTGCACTAACTGCAGACTGTGCGATACCAGAACTTAAAGGCATTGACTCCATGTGGGGATGTTGTTAGTAAAGCGGCTGGAATGTCGATCCGGAGCCCCAGGAGTGGAAAAATGAGGTGCGTTTTAGAAACCTTTCCCGATTATATGGTATACCAGTCGCTGGGTTTCCCAAGCATGGTTTAGCTGTAGGAAGATTCCCTTCAACCTGGAGTGTTGGGACCCTTGGACTGAGTAGCATGAAGTATTGCATTAAACTTTCAGCAGTTGCTCACCAAAGCTCACCAATCCTGTCAGCCCCAAGTGTCCAGCCTTATGTCTTATCCAGCTGTGGGTTTATATGTGGTCAATCCAGGTTGCATCACAGCCCCTGAGCGAATTTTGTAAGAATTTTTCTCTCTTTCATTGTTTCAGCGTTTTGTTTTTAAAATTTATTTCTATAATGGGGTTTAGCTCCTTTTCACTGTTGTGTTTGTGCCACTCTGCACACACTTGATTCCCTTATGGAGATATATCAATACATGGGTTTTAAGATTCTTATTCCTGATATATTTCTCTGCGGTGTATAGGGTGTGTTGAGGCCTGTTCATTGAGCAAGGTGTAGATCTTGTCTAATACCTATTTGGTTTATTGAACGGTATCTGTGCTAATTTCAAACTCTGGTTTTATGCATCACCCCACCTCTCCTTTCCCCTTAAGCTGATATAAGTGTGTTTTCTAAATGTGAGACACTGTTCTGTTCTGTAATTCATTTCTTGTGCAGCCATATTTACCCTCCCTCTATAAGTGATATCTTATGATATGTTTCTTTTTCTGTTTGACTTATTTCAAGTAGTATTATCGGACCTAAATCCACTCTTTATCCTTCTACTAGCCTTATTACATTGATTTCATGGTGAAGAGATATTCCATTGTACATAAGTACCACTTCTTCTTTATCCATTGTTCTCTTTCCTGGGATATTTAAGGTGTACTGAAGTTGAGGTTCTTGTAAACAGAGTAGCCCTAAACTGTGGTGTGCTTGTGTCTTGTTGATTTTTAGACTTCCCTAGATATACTCCCATGATTGGAAGTGTCCTATGCTCTGTAGCTCTGTTTTTTAGATGATTTAGGAACCACCATACACTTCTCCAGAGTGGCTCTCGGCAGTTCACACACTGCCCATCAGCGTATAAAGGCTCCCTGTTCTCCATGGCCTGTCCTGCATTTCTGGTTTTTACAATTTTTTAGGATGGCCCTTTTGACCGGTGGGAAGTGAGACTTCTTTGTTGTGCACATTTGCATTGCTTGCTTGCTTCGTTGCCCATAAAGTGCGTATGCGTTTTTTCCTGGATATAATCAGGAAAAAACGCATACGCCCTTTTGGGCCAACTGCATCATTGTCGAAATTCTGCCGCTTTTCATGTGCATTAAAGACGAGTCCAATCGATCTCTTGAAATCTGTTTCTTGCAATTCTGTCTTGCATTCAGATCCTCTTCTTTGCCTTACCTCAACATATTTTTGGACGTTAGTTTTCATTTATAACTCTGCAGGTTTGTGAATTGCAGTGACCCTGAGCTCCATTTTTTAAGTTGCTCTTTTGTGAGCTGGCCTCAAACCCGCAGGATTGCTTCAGGCCCTATTTTGGCTCCGGCGAGGCAGGCTGAGCCTTTCTTTAATTCTTATTCTTAATGGGAAATTAGAGTGATATGTGCCCGTCCAAACCCCTACAACTCTTCTCTCATTGGTTCCCCCTCTTCCCGTTCATCCTCCTCACAATTTGCAAAATGTGTGAAACAGAAGTTTAAATGTGCTGATTCTCCAAGTGGGGAGATTCTAAGTAGCGTGGCTGGAATGGTGAACAGGAGCACCAGGAGAGGATAAATGAGGTGCATTTTAGACACATCTCCCGATCACATGGTGTACAGTCCTCTGGGTTTTCCATGCATGTTTTAGCTGTAGGAAGATCCCTTGAACCTGCAGATTTGGGACCCATTGAATGGGTACCAGGTAGTATTACTTTAAAGGGTGTGCATTTCCTCACCCAACCTCACATTTCTCTTAGCGCAAACAGTTTCCAGCCTTATGTCTCATCCTGCTGTGGGTCTAGATGTGTTCAATCCATGTTGCATCACCGTCCCTGAGGAAAAGTTGTAAGAGGTTTTCTCTGTCTCTCTGTCGTTTATTTTTTTCAATTTATTACTATATTGGTTACAGCTGATTTTCAAAGCTCTGTTTCTTGCTGCTGTACATCCACTTGATTCACGTACAGAGAGACATCAATAAATTCTTTTTCAGATTCTTACCAGTCGTATATATTCTTTTCCGGTGACTTGAGTGTGCTGAGTGCAGTTCTTTTAGCTACCGTGTAGGCCTTGTTGATTATCAGTTTGGTATTTGGAATGGTATCTTTGCTAATTTCAACCTCCTGGATGATGCCTCACCCCTCCCCACCTTTCCCGTTTAGCAGCCTTATGCGTGTTTTCTACATATTTGACTATGTTTTTGTTTTGTAATTTATTTCATGTGTAGCCATTTTGATTCCACCTTTAAGTGATATCTTATGATATGTGTCTTTTTCTTTTTGAATTCTGTCACTTAGAATGATCATACGTAACTCCTCCGGAGTTGTTACAACTGGCCATATTTCATTGATTTCCAGGCTGAATAATATTCCACTCTACCTAAGTACCACATCTCTATCCATTTTTTCCCTCCAGAGACATTTAAGTTATATCCTAGTCGAGGATCTTTTAAACAGAGAGGGGGTAAACATTGGGGTGCCTGTGTCCTCTCGATTTTTGTTTTTCCCAAGATATACGCCCATGAGTGCAAGTGCCCTATGCTCTGTAGCTCATTTTTTAGATGCTTTAGTAAACACAATACACTTCTCCAGAATGGCCGTTGGCAATATACATTTCCACTATAAGTCTCACAGGGCTCCCTCTTCTCGTTGCCCTGTCCTGCATTTCTGTTGTTTACGCTTTATGACGATGGCTCTTCTGACCGATGCGAAGTGATATCTTTTGTAGTATTGACTTCCAGTGCCCACCTGTTTGGTTGGCTAAAAAAGTGTATGCCCTTTTCTTGAATATATACAGAAAAAAACGCATACACCCTTTTTGGCCAACTGCAATGTTGGCAATGTTCAGCTCCTTTTCTTGTGCTTAATGGCGAGTCCTTTCTACCTCCTCAAATCCCTTTCCTGCCATTCTCCCTTGCTTACAAGTCCTTTTCTGTGACTTTCCTCAAGACATTTTTCAGTGATGGATATTTTCAACTCTGCAGTTTTGTGAATTTTACTGCCCCTGAGTTCCATTGTTCAACTCGTGTTTATGGGAACTGGCCACAAAGCAGCGGGATTTCCTCAAGCCCTATACTGTTTCCATGGGCAACCCTAGCCTTTGGTCAATTCGTCTTCCTGATTGGAAATTAGAGTGACATGTGCCTGTCTGAACACCTAGGACTTGTCTCTCATTGTTCCTCATCCTTCTGCTTCATCCTCTGGACAAATTCCAAACTGTACGCAACAGGATGTTGACAGTGCTGACATCTCCAAGTGGGGAGACTGTTAGTAAAGACGCTGGAGGGGTGAACCCGAGCACCAGGAGATGAGGAGATGAGATGCCTTTTCCAAACTCTTCCCGATCAGACGGTATACCATCCTCTGGGTGTGACAGACATGTTTTAGCAGTAGGAAGAGTCCCATTCATGTAAGGAGAACACCAGGGCTTTTTCAAAATCAGTGTCTCCCCGAAACCCAAACTGGGGAATTTTTTAAGCTACGGCTACACATATGTTCATTAAGGGCCTTGGGAAGTAGGCAGAGTCCAAACTTTAGATGATTGAAGTCTTCAGGGTCAGAAGCACTCACCACCAGCTTCCCTTAGGCTACACTTTAACTGTCATTGATAGATGATGTCAATAAAAATATCTATTCTTTTTCAGATTATTTCCCCTTATAGGTTATTGCAAAATGTTGAGTGTAGTTCCCTGTGCTATACAGTAGTTCCTTGTTGATGATCTATTTTATACATAGCAGTGTGTATGTGTTCATTCCAAACTGTTAATTTATCCCTCCTCCCACCTTTCCCCTTTGGTAATAATAAATTATAAGATTTTATACTTCTCAGAAATGGGGGAGCTGAAAGAGAGGTATCATTTTCAATGGAAAAGCATTTAAAACAAGATTGAAGGTTTAACCAAGATTATTAGCTGTACATCCTTGGAAAGAAATCACTTCGTTTCTCTAATATTGACCTGACAAATAAGACAAACCTTTTCACTGAACTTGCTTATAAAAAGTGATGGAAATATCAAATGGAAGTGTTAAAAACATCTTATTTTACCCGAGCCTTATACACTGTTCTATGTTAACTACAGTTTGGCTCACACATCTGTTCATTGAGGTTACAATAGTCTCAATTTCTGTTACTGATCCTCCAGAGTGGACCCCAACAAGTGTCCCCCTGCCCAGTGTCATTAGGGCCAACAGATCGAGACTGAGTTTGGTTCACAAGCAAAGGAAACTTTATATTTTGATCAGAGAATGGAGAGGTGAGAGCATGCACTACCCCGTGGGCTGTGGGCTGGGCTGCTGTGTAGAGATCCTGTCAGAGTCAGTGGGAGGGAGGGAGGCGGCGGAGCTCTCGAGGGCCGGGTTGGCTGTAGCTCAGGCTCTATATCGTGGAGTCTGCACTGGGCCCCAGGAGCTGAGGTGTCGACCCAGCCATTCTGCACTAGGAAATCTGGTCTGAAGTGCCGGGTGTGGAACCTCTGCATGCGGGACCCTAGGAGCACGTGAAATTAGACAAAGCACAAAGGATAAAAAAGGTTAGACTTGACTTTATTGCCCAGATTCTATTTTTATCTCCCAGGGATTTTTAATGGGCTTTCCTGGGGACAAACCCCTCCTCTGCCTTTTGTCCCGTTCCTCATTCTTGGAGTGCTGAGGGTGCAGACCCTTCTTCTGTAACTGCTGAGTGCTGAGTTGGGAGCCCTCATACCCTGGGGCGAGGGTCAGAGCTTCTCCCCAGCAGCCTCCCGGTGACGTTGATTGTCCCCAGGACCCCTGCCTCCCTGCTCGTCCACCTGAGCACCAGCATTGGAAGTGTTATAGATTCTAATGACCTTTAAGGGTCCAGGAAAGAGATGTGCAGAGACGCTGTGGGGGCCGGTTTCACCCCGCCCCACATTTGTTCGGCCACCTTAGGCTGACCGTCTCTGCCAGCCTAGATGATCTGACCAGTAGTCTGCGCTTTCTTCAATTAAGCCCCTGAATTAACGTACAAACAGCACCAGGTGTCAGAGCCCTGCCCGCTCAACTCCCAGACAGTCCAGGGTCAGTGGTGATCAAGGACCATGATGGCTACTGAGTCAACAGCCTTTTGAAGTAAACAGGAGTCCAGCCGGTCTTATTGGCCACCATCATCACGGTGTCTGTAGGCTTTTCTATGGTGACAGTGTGGTATACTGTTCCCCCGCCAAGATTATTAGCTCCCCTCTGGGTGCAGTAAGTCCTGCAAGCAGTAGTCTACTCTTTTGGGACACACTCTTGTTGTTTTATGAGAGAAACTCCAGGTCAAGTGATGTTCACACGAGTCGTCATGGTGCCCTGTTGCCCCCGGTTATCTCTCTGGATGTTGGAGTTGGAGGGCCTCCTCACTCGAGGTCGGTGTGCCCATGGAGCGAACCCTGCAACTTCAGGGCATGGTTGGTGGTTAGGATCACCACGTGGGGTCCTTTTCCCTTAGGAGGGAGGTGGCCTTTTGGGCTGCTGATTTCCAGGTTTTTAGATACCGCCAGTATCTTGGCCAGATGTGGCAGTGGGCCAAGCCCCTTAGTGACCGTAGTTTATCCTACCTGGATGGCATTCTTGCATTGTTCCATTTCAAGTGGTCCCAGTTTTTGCACTAATTCTCCAATGGCGATTCACCTTTCACCGGGAATGTAAAGGTCAAAGGGTTTAGCTAAATTAGGGAGTTCCAGGGCAAGGGTCTGAATTGACTGCTCTTTCCATTCTTGAAAGGCCACTTCTGGATTCTATTCAAAAGGATCATCATCGTTTCCTTTCAGTGTTTCATATAGAGGCCCAGCTAGTAGACTGTAGTTAGGGATCCAGAAGCAGCAAACCCTGGCCTCCCCAGGAACCCCTAAGCTGTCTTCTAGTTTTAGAAAGGGGTAAGGCTGAAAATGGTTTCTTCCCTTTCCTGGGATGGGCTTCTCTGACCTTCTGTGAGAATGAAGCCCAGGCAGGTCACCGCAGTCTGTGATATTTGAGCTTTTTCTTGGACAACTTCTATCCTTTATTGGCTTGGTAGTTCAGAGGCCTCCTTAGTAGGGCTGGTGATCAGAATGTCGTCTGCATATTGAAGGAGGGTTTCCTTTTCCAGAGGTAGAACTTTTAGGTCTTTAGCTAAGCTTTCCCCAAAGATGGTGTGGGAATTTTTGCACCCTTGGGGCCAGACGGCCCGGAAGTATTGTTTTAGTTGTATGTTGAGTCCTGCCACTCACAAGCCAAAATTTCTTGTGACTCTGGGACTAATGGAATACAAAAGAAGGCATCATTGAAGACTAATACAGAATACCATGTCCTGGTGGTTGGTAGAATGACCAGCAGGGTGTAGGAATTAGGAGCAACTGGAGGTATATCCTCGGTGGCTTCACTGACTGTCCTGACATCCTTTACCAGGTCCCCAGCAGCCCATGGGGCTCTCGTGGTCAGACCAATCCCAGAATATGGAGCTCACCTGGGCAGGTACCCCACCCCCACCCCAGCCCACGGGGCTCTCGTGGTCAGGCCCCTCCCAGGATACAGAGCTACCCTTGCAGGTACCGTGGCAGGGCTGGGCACACAGGAACCGTGCACATAGCCCTCATTGCAGAGCACCCCCAGCTCACCTGTCGCTCAGAGCTGACACAGAGCACCTCAGAGCAGGACTTGAACTAACAAACAGCAGCTGCGACAGGTCTGTGACCCTGGGCATCACTCCGTGAGGCCTCCCTCCACCTGGTCTTCCAGAGACTTCCACTGCACCCGGGGCACCAGGCCTCTGTCTCCAACCACCACCCACCCCTCCTCTCCCTGACTCCTGGGTTCCTCTCATTAGGAGAGGGTTTTCTTGAAGTTGTCTCCCACTCATGGGCCAGATAAAATGATTAGAAAACAAGCCAAAGCTGCAGCCCCTTGTCTATCCTGACTCTCAGGAGCCCACACCTGTTCCTTGGACCTGGCCGGTTCAGCAAGTTCCATTTTCTGCAACTGTGAGCCCCTGAGGGGTGATGATTGGCTGACCTGGGCAGCCTTACCGTGCCGGCCAGCCCTCCCCAGGTGTGCCTGGGTTGAGATCAATATAAATACCACTCCAGGCAGCAAGAGCCCCTGCAGCCGTGCCTGACGCCATTTTCTCTGCCCTGTCAGCAGTCTCGGGGCTGGGCTGGTGGGAGGGAGTGAGAGGCCACGGCTTTGTGGGTGGCCCAGTGTGAGTGGGGCTCTGCTGGACTTTCTGCAGCAGTTGCCAGGCTGCCACCTGCTAAAGAAGAGGGTGTGTCACCCATACCTGCTGCTGGAATTTCTCCCTGGGCAGAGGTGAGGAAGGAAAAAAGCAGTGGGGGCAGGGACAGGACGGGTATCTCAGGCAGGGAAATGGAAATCTTCCAGAAGAGCACCCAGGGCCAGGACCATCCTGGCTGGCCTGCAGGCACCAAGTCGGCCGGCATGCTGTCACTCGTGTGGCTCTATGGCCCTTCCTCTAGGCTTTCAAGTCCTTGTATATATTCAGGTGTTTTACCTGGGACGGGTGGGAATAGTTCAGCAGCAACTGGCCTGGGGCTCAGCTCACGTTTACTCACAGATGCCTCGGCACGGTGCCCCAGCTTTGCAATGAGGACGCTTGTTGCGTGGGGGCTGCTGGCTGAATGGGAGACGATTCCCCACCACTGACCAACTTCAGAATTGTTTACAACTGGAGCAAGTGCCCTGATACGGTTTTCCTCTGTGTAATTGGTGGGTTCTGTGTTTTTTTTCTCTTTTTCGTTTTTGGTTCAAGGTAGATTTTATTCCTCTTTTTTGTATTTACAGATATAAGCATGGAAATAATTTATTCATATAAATACATGTATGTGCAGGGAATAATTGTTTTTTCTGTTTTATTTTTTAAATTTTATTTCTTTTTAATTTTGAATTTTATTTTATATTTTTATACAGCAGGTTCTTATTGGTTATCTATTTTATACATATAAATGTATACATGCCAATCCCAGTCTCTCAACTCCTCCCACCACCACCCCCCAACAGCTTTCCCCCCTTGTTGTCCATACGTTTGTTGTCTACATCTGTTGCTCTATTTATGCCTTGCAAAATGGTTAATCTGTACAGTTTTTCTAGGTTCCACATATATGCATGAATATACAAGATTTGTTTTTCTCTTTCTGACTTACTTCACTCTGTATGACAGTCTCTAGATCCATCGACGTCTCTACAAATGACCCAATTTCATTCCTTTTCATGGCTTAGTAATATTCCATTTTATATATGTACCACAGCTTTATGCATTCGTCTGTCTGTGGGCATTTAGGTTGCTTCCATTACCTCGATATTGTAAATAGTGATGCAATGAACATTGCGGTGAATGACTCTTTTTGATTTATGGTTTTGTCTGGGTATATGTCCAGTACTGGGATTGCTGTATCATATGGTAATTCTATTGTTAGTTTCTTAAGAAATTCCATATTGTTCTCCATAATGATTGTATCAATTTATATTCCCAACAATAGTGGAAGAGGGTTCCTTTTCTCCACACCCTTTCCAGCATTTTTTGTTTGTAGATTTTCAATGATGCCTATTCTACCAGGTGTGAGGTGATACCTCATTGTTGAATCCATTTCGTTGAGCAAGGGGTAGCTCTTGTCTATTCCATATTTGGCTTAAGGAACTTTATCTGTGCTCATTTCAATCTCTGGTTGTATGCAGCACCCCAACTCACCTTTCCCCTTAAGCAAGCATAAGTTGGTTTTCTAAATTTGAGACCCTGTTCTGTTCTGTAATTCAGTTCCTGTGTAGCCAAGTTTACATTCCGTGTATTAGTGATATCTTATGATGTTTCTTTTCCTGTGTGACTTATTTCAGTTAGAATCATCATACCTGAATCCACTTGTGCTGCTAAGGGCCTGATGACACAGATTTCATTGCTGAGTGATATTGCTTTGTAAGTAAATACCACAACTTCTTTATCCATTTTTCACTTTCTGCAATGTTGAACTTGTACTGTAAACGAGGTTCTTGTAAACAGAGCCGTTCCAAACTTTGGGGTGGCTGTGTCTTTTTGATTTTAATTTCCCTAAGCTATAGGACCATAAGTGGAAGTGCCCTAGGTTCTGTTGCTTTCTCTTTTAGATGTTTCAGGAAACACCATACACTTCTCCCGAGTGGTTGTTGGCAATTTACATCCCACCCATCAGCATAACAAGGCTCCCAGTTCTCCATGGCCTGTCCTGCCTTTCTGGATTTTACACTTTTTTCAGATGGCCCTTTTGACCGGGGGGAAGTGAGACTTCATTGTAGTGCAGATTTCCTTTGCAAGCTTGCTTGGTTGGCCAAAAAGGGCGTATGCGTTTTTTCCTGAATATATTCAGGAAAAAACGCATACGCAATTTTTGGCCAAGTGCATCATTGTGGACGTTCTGCCTCTTTTCCTATGCTTTCAATGCAATTCCAGTCTACCTCCTGAAATCGGTTTCCTGCAATTCTGCCCCGCTTTCAAGTCCTCTTGGCAGCCTTACTTCAGTATATTTTTGGACGATAGCTGTCATTTATAACTCTGCAGGTTTGTGAATTACAGTGCCCCTGAGCTCCTTTCTTCAACTTGCTTTCTTTTGAGCTGGCCGCAACACCGCAGGATGGCTTCAGGCCCTAATCTGGTTCCGGCACGGCACGCTGAGCCTTTGGTTAATTCCTCTTCCTGGTGGGAAATGAGAGTTAAATTTGCCCGTCCAGACACCTCCAGCTAGTCTCTCATTTGTTCTCCCTATTCCTGTTCATCTTCCGCAGAAATTGCAAACTGGGCCAAACAGGAGGTTAAAGGGACTGACTCTCCAAGTCGGGAGAGTGTTAGTAAAGCGTCTGGAATGTTGCACCCAGTACCAGGGTACGAAAACTGAGACATATTTGAACACGTCTCCTGATCACATGGTTGATCATACTCTAGGTTCCACATTCATGTTTTAGCTGAAGGAAGAATACCTTAAACCTGGAGAGTTGAGACCCGTGTAATGGGTACCATGCAATATGACTTCAAAGGGTCTTCATTTGCTGACCGAACCTCTCCAATCCTATCACTGCTGCGTTTATGCCCCTGCACACACGCTTGATTCTCTTTTGGAGACATAGCAATCCATAGGTTTTAAGATACTTACTAGTCAGGTACATTCTTAGGCGTTTAATATGGGGTTTTGAGTCCATTTCGTTGAGCAAGGAGTAGCTCTTGTCTATTCCATATTTGGCTTAAGGAACTTTATCTGTGCTCATTTCAATCTCTGGTTTTATGCAGCACCCCAACTCACCTTTACCCTTAAGCAAGCATAAGTTGGTTTTCTAAATTTGGGACCCTGTTCTGTTTTGGAATGCAGTTCCTGTGTAGCCAAGTTTACATTCCGTGTATTAGTGATATCTTATGATGTTTCTATTTCTGTGTGACTTATTTCTGTTAGAATCATTGTACCTGAATCCACTCATTATGCTGCTACGGGCCTGATGACATAGATTTCATTGCTGAGTGATACTGCATTGTACGTAAGTACCACAAGTTCTTTATCCATTTTTCACTTTCTGTGATATTGAACATGTACGGTAAACGAGGTTCTTGTAAACGGAGGCGTCCCAAACTTTGGGGCGGCTGTGCCTTTTTGATTTTAATTTCCCTAAGCTATAGGACCATAAGTGGAAGTGCCCTAGGCTCTGTTGCTTTGTTTTTTAGATGTTTCAGGAAACACCATACACTAATCCTGAGTGTCTGTTGGCAATTTACATCCCGCCCATCAGCATAACAAGGCTCCGAGTTCTCCATGGCCTGTCCTGCCTTTCTGGATTTTACACTTTTTTCAGATGGCCCTTTTGACCGGGGGGAAGTGAGACTTCATTGTAGTGCAGATTTCCTTTGCAAGCTTGCTTGGTTGGCCAAAAAGGGCGTATGCGTTTTTTCCTGAATATATTCAGGAAAAAACGCATACGCCCTTTTTGGCCAAGTGCATCATTGTGGACGTTCTGCCTCTTTTCCTATGCTTTCAATGCAATTCCAGTCTACCTCCTGAAATCGGTTTCCTGCAATTCTGCCCCACATTCAAGTCCTCTTGGCAGCCTTACTTCAGTCTATTTTTGGACGATAGCTGTCATTTATAACTCTGCAGGTTTGTGAATTACAGTGCCCCTGAGCTCCTTTCTTCAACTCGCTTTCTTGTGACCTGGCCGCAACACCGCAGGATGGCTTCAGGCCCTAATCTGGTTCCGGCACGGCACGCTGAGCCTTTGGTTATTTCCTCTTCTTGGTGGGAAATGAGAGTTAAATTTGCCCGTCCAGACACCTCCAGCTAGCCTCTCATTGCTTCTAGCTATTCCTGTTCATCTTCCGCAGAAATTGCAAACTGTGCCAAACAGGTGGTTAAAGGCGCTGACTCTCCAAGTGGGGAGAGTGTTAGTAAAGCGTCTGGAATGTTGCACCCGAGTACCAGGGGAGGAAAACTGAGACATATTTGAACACGTCTCCCGTTCACATGGTTGATCATACTTGGGTTCCACATGCATGTTTTAGCTGAAGGAAGAATACCTTAAACTTGGAGAATTGAGACCCGTGTAATGGGTACCATGCAATATGACTTCAAAGGGTCTTCATTTGCTCACCGAACCTCTCCAATCCTATCACTGCTGCGTTTATGCCCCTGTACACATGCTTGATTCTCTTGGAGACATAGCAATCCATAGGTTTTAGGATACTTACTATTCAGGTACATTCTTAGGCGTTTAATATGCAGTGTTGAGTCCATTTCGTTGAGCAAGGAGTAGCTCTTGTCTATTCCATATTTGACTTAAGGAACTTTATCTGTGCTCATTTCAATCTCTGGTTTTATGCAGCACCCCAACTCACATTTACCCTTAAGCAAGCATAAGTTGGTTTTCTAAATTTGAGACCCTGTTCTGTTCTGTAATTCAGTTCCTGTGTAGCCAAGTTTACATTCTGTGTATTAGTGATATCTTATGATGTTTCTTTTTCTGTGTGACTTATTTCAGTTAGAATCATCATACCTGAATCCACTCACTGTGATGCTAAGGGCCTGATGACATAGATTTCATTGCTGAGTGATATTGCTTTGTAAGTAAATACCACAACTTCTTTATCTATTTTTCACTTTCTGCGATGTTGAACTTGTACTGTAAACGAGGTTCTTGTAAACAGAGGCGTCCCAAACTTTGGGGTGGCTGTGTCTTTTTGATTTTAATTTCCCTAAGCTATAGGACCATAAGTGGAAGTGCCCTAGGTTCTGTTGCTTTGTTTTTTAGATGTTTCAGGAAACACCATACACTTCTCCCGAGTGTCTGTTGGCAATTTACATCCCGCCCATCAGCATAACAAGGCTCCCAGTTCTCCATGGCCTGTCCTGCCTTTCTGGATTTTACACTTTTTTCAGATGGCCCTTTTGACCGGGGGGAAGTGAGACTTCATTGTAGTGCAGATTTCCTTTGCAAGCTTGCTTGGTTGGCCAAAAAGTGTGTATGCGTTTTTTCCTGAATATATTCAGGAAAAAACGCATACGCCCTTTTTGGCCAAGTGCATCATTGTGGACGTTCTGCCTCTTTTCCTATGCTTTCAATGCATTTCCAGTCTACCTCCTGAAATCGGTTTCCTGCAATTCTGCCCCGCTTTCAAGTCCTCTTGGCAGCCTTACTTCAGTCTATTTTTGGACGATAGCTGTCATTTATAACTCTGCAGGTTTGTGAATTACAGTGCCCCTGAGCTCCTTTCTTCAACTTGCTTTCTTGTGACCTGGCTGCAACACCGCAGGATGGCTTCAGGCCCTAATCTGGTTCCGGCCCGGCATGCTGAGCCTTTGGTTAATTCCTCTTCCTGGTGGGAAATGAGAGTTAAATTTGCCCGTCCAGACACCTCCAGCTAGCCTCTCATTGGTTCTCGCTATTCCTGTTCATCTTCCGCAGAAATTGCAAACTGGGTCAAACAGGAGGTTAAAGGGACTGACTCTCCAAGTCGGGAGAGTGTTAGTAAAGCGTCTGGAATGTTGCACCCGAGTACCAGGGGTGGAAAACTGAGACATATTTGAACACGTCTCCCGTTCACATGGTTGATCATACTCTGGGTTCCACATGCATGTTTTAGCTGAAGGAAGAATACCTTAAACCTGGAGAGTTAAGACCCGTGTAATGGGTACCATGCAATATGACTTCAAAGGGTCTTCATTTGCTCACCGAACCTCTCGAATCCTATCACTGCTGCCTTTATGCCCCTGTACACACACTTGATTCTCTTTTGGAGTCATAGCAATCCATAGGTTTTAAGATACTTACTAGTCAGGTACATTCTTAGGCGTTTAATATGGGGTTTTGAGTCCATTTCGTTGAGCAAGGAGTAGCTCTTGTCTATTCCATATTTGGCTTAAGGAACTTTATCTGTGCTCATTTCAATCTCTGGTTTTATGCAGCACCCCAACTCACCTTTCCCCTTAAGCAAGCATAAGTTGGTTTTCTAAATTTGAGACCCGGTTCTGTTTTGGAATACAGTTCCTGTGTAGCCAAGTTTACATTCCGTGTATTAGTGATATCTTATGATGTTTCTTTTTCTGTGTGACTTATTTCAGTTAGAATCAGCATACCTGAATCCACTCATTATGCTGCTACGGGCCTGATGACATAGATTTCATTGCTGAGTGATACTGCATTATACGTTAGTACCACAAGTTCTTTATCCATTTTTCACTTTCTGTGATATTGAACTTGTACGGTAAACGAGGTTCTTGTAAACGGAGGTGTCCCAAACTTTGGGGTGGCTGTGTCTTTTTGATTTTAATTTCCCTAAGCTATAGGACCATAAGTGGAAGTGCCCTAGGCTCTGTTGCTTTGTTTTTTAGATGTTTCAGGAAACACCATACACTTCTCCCAAGTGTCTGTTGGCAATTTACATCCCGCCCATCAGCATAACAAGGCTCCCAGTTCTCCATGGCCTGTCCTGCCTTTCTGGATTTTACACTTTTTTCAGATGCCCCTTTTGACCGTGGAGATGTGAGACTTCATTGTAGTGCAGATTTCCTTTGCAAGTTTGCTTGGTTGGCCAAAAAGGGCGTATGCGTTTTTTCCTGAATATATTCAGGAAAAAACGCATACGCCCTTTTTGGCCAAGTGCATCATTGTGGACGTTCTGCCTCTTTTCCTATGCTTTCAATGCAATTCCAGTCTACCTCCTGAAATCGGTTTCCTGCAATTCTACCCCGCTTTCAAGTCCTCTTGGCAGCCTTACTTCAGTATATTTTTGGACGATAGCTGTCATTTATAACTCTGCAGGTTTGTGAATTACAGTGCCCCTGAGCTCCTTTCTTCAACTCGCTTTCTTGTGACCTGGCCGCAACACCGCAGGATGTCTTCAGGCCCTAATCTGGTTCTGGCACGGCACGCTGAGCCTTTGGTTAATTCCTCTTCCTGGTGGGAAATGAGAGTTAAATTTGCCCATCCAGACATCTCCAGCTAGTCTCTCATTGGTTCTCGCTATTCCTGTTCATCTTCCACAGAAATTGCAAACTGGGCCAAACAGGAGGTTAAAGGGACTGACTCTCCAAGTCGGGAGAGTGTTAGTAAAGCGTCTGGAATGTTGCACCCGAGTACCAGGGTACGAAAACTGAGACATATTTGAACACGTCTCCCGATCACATGGTTGATCATACTCTAGGTTCCACATGCATGTTTTAACTGAAGGAAGAATACCTTAAACCTGGGTAGTTGAAACCCGTGGAATGGGTACCATGCAATATGACTTCAAAGGGTCTTCATTTGCTCACGAACCTCTCCAATCCTATCACTGCTGCGTTTATGCCCCTGTACACATGCTTGATTCTCTTTCGGAGACATAGCAATCCCTAGGTTTTAAGATACTTAGTAGTCAGGTACATTCTTAGGAGTTTAATATGCGGTGTTGAGTCCATTTCGTTGAGCAAGGAGTAGCTCTTGTCTATTCCATATTTGGCTTAAGGAACTTTATCTGTGCTCATTTCAATCTCTGGTTTTATGCAGCACCCCAACTCACCTTTACCCTTAAGCAAGCATAAGTTGGTTTTCTAAATTTGAGACCCTGTTCTGTTCTGTAATTCAGTTCCTGTGTAGCCAAGTTTACATTCCGTGTATTACTGATATCTTATGATGTTTCTTTTTCTGTGTGACTTATTTCAGTTAGTATCATCATACCTGAATCCACTCATTGTGCTGCTAAGGGCCTGATGACACAGATTTCACTGCTGAGTGATATTGCTTTGTAAGTAAATACCACAACTTCTTTATCCATGTTTCACTTTCTGCGATGTTGAACTTGTACTGTAAACGAGGTTCTTGTAAACAGAGCCATTCCAAACTTTGGGGTGGCTGTGTCTTTTTGATTTTAAATTCCCTAAGCTATAGGACCATAAGTGGAAGTGCCCTAGGTTCTGCTGGTTTGTTTTTTAGATGTTTCAGGAAACACCATACACTTCTCCCGAGTGGTTGTTGGCAATTTACATCCCGCCCATCAGCATAACAAGGCTCCCAGTTCTCCATGGCCTGTCCTGCCTTTCTGGATTTTACACTTTTTTCAGATGGCCCTTTTGACCGGGGGGAAGTGAGACTTCATTGTAGTGCAGATTTCCTTTGCAAGCTTGCTTGGTTGGCCAAAAAGGGCGTATGCGTTTTTCCCTGAATATATTCAGGAAAAAACGCATACGCCCTTTTTGGCCAAGTGCATCATTGTGGACGTTCTGCCTCTTTTCCTATGCTTTCAATGCAATTCCAGTCTACCTCCTGAAATCGGTTTCCTGCAATTCTGCCCCGCTTTCAAGTCCTCTTGGCAGCCTTACTTCAGTCTATTTTTGGACGGGAGCTGTCATTTATAACTCTGCAGGTTTGTGAATTACAGTGCCCCTGAGCTCCTTTCTTCAACTCGCTTTCTTGTGACCTGGCCGCAACACCGCAGGATGGCTTCAGGCCCTAATCTGGTTCTGGCATGGCACGCTGAGCCTTTGGTTAATTCCTCTTCCTGGTGGAAATGAGAGTTAAATATGCCCGTCCAGACACCTCCAGGTAGTCTGCATTGGTTCTCGCTATTCCTGTTCATCTTCCGCAGAAATTGCAAACTGAGCCAAACAGGAGGTTAAAGGCGCTGACTCTCCAAGTGGGGAGAGTGTTACTAAAGCGTCTGAAATGTTGCACCCGAGTACCAGGGGAGGAAAACTGAGACATATTTGAACACGTCTCCCGTTCACATGGTTGATCACACTTGGGTTCCACATGCATGTTTTAACTGAAGGAAGAATACCTTAAACCTGGAGAGTTGAGACCCGTGTAATGGGTACCATGCAATATGACTTCAAAGGGTCTTCATTTGCTCACCGAACCTGTGCAATCCTATCACTGCTGCGTTTATGCCCCTGTACACACGCTTGATTCTCTTTTGGAGACATAGCAATCCATAGGTTTTACGATACTTACTAGTCAGGTACATTCTTAGGCGTTTAATATGCGGTGTTGAGTCCATTTCGTTGAGCAAGGAGTGGCTCTTGTCTATTCCATATTTGACTTAAGGAACTTTATCTGTGCTCATTTCAATCTCTGGTTTTATGCAGCACCCCAACTCACCTTTACCCTTAAGCAAGCATAAGTTGGTTTTCTAAATTTGAGACCCTGTTCTGTTTTGGAATGGAGTTCCTGTGTAGCCAAGTTTACATTCCGTGTATTAGTGATATCTTATGATGTTTCTTTTTCTGTGTGACTTATTTCAGTTAGAATCATCGTACCTGAATCCACTCATTATGCTGCTACGGGCCTGATGACATAGATTTCATTGCTGAGTGATACTGCATTGTAAGTAAATACCACAAGTTCTTTATCCATTTTTCACTTTCTGCGATGTTGAACTTGTACGGTAAACGAGGTTCTTGTAAACAGAGGCGTCCCAAACTTTGGGATGGCTGTGTCTTTTTGATTTTAATTTCCCTAAGCTATAGGACCATAAGTGGAAGTGCCCTAGGCTCTGTTGCTTTGTTTTTTAGATGTTTCAGGAAACACCATACACTTCTCCCGAGTGTCTGTTGGCAATTTACATCCCGCCCATCAGCATAACAAGGCTCCCAGTTCTCCATGGCCTGTCCTGCCTTTCTGGATTTCACACTTTTTTCAGATGGCCCTTTTGACCGGGGGGAAGTGAGACTTCATTGTAGTGCAGATTTCCTTTGCAAGTTTGCTTGGTTGGCCAAAAAGGGAGTATGCGTTTTTTCCTGAATATATTCAGGAAAAAACGCATACGCCCTTTTTGGCCAAGTGCATCATTGTGGACGTTCTGCCTCTTTTCCTATGCTTTCAATGCAATTTCAGTCTACCTCCTGAAATCAGTTTCCTGCAATTCTGCCCCGCTTTCAAGTCCTTTTGGCAGCCTTACTTCAGTCTATTTTTGGACGATAGCTGTCATTTATAACTCTGCAGGTTTGTGAATTACAGTGCCCCTGAGCTCCTTTCTTCAACTCGCTTTCTTGTGAGCTGGCCGCAACACCGCAGGATGGCTTCAGGCCCTAATCTGGTTCCGGCACGGCACGCTGAGCCTTTGGTTAATTCCTCTTCCTGGTGGGAAATGAGAGTTAAATTTGCCCATCCAGACACCTCCAGCTAGCCTCTCATTGGTTCTCGCTATTCCTGTTCATCTTCCGCAGAAATTGCAAACTGGGCCAAACAGGAGGTAAAAGGGACTGACTCTCCAAGTCGGGAGAGTGTTAGTAAAGCGTCTGGAATGTTGTACCCGAGTACCAGGGTACAAAAACTGAGACATATTTGAACACGTCTCCCGATCACATGGTTGATCATACTCTAGGTTCCACATGCATGTTTTAGCTGAAGGAAGAATACCTAAAACCTGGGTAGTTGAAACCCGTGGAATGGGTACCATGCAATATGACTTCAAAGGGTCTTCATTTGCTCACCGAACCTCTCCAATCCTATCACTGCTGCGTTTATGCCCCTGTACACATGCTTGATTCTCTTTCGGAGACATAGCAATCCATAGGTTTTAAGATACTTACTAGTCAGGTACATTCTTAGGCGTTTAATATGCGGTGTTGTGTCCATTTCGTTGAGCAAGGAGTAGCTCTTGTCTATTCCATATTTGGCTTAAGGAACCTTATCTGTGCTCATTTCAATCTCTGGTTTTATGCAGCATCCCAACTCACCTTTCCCCTTAAGCAAGCATAAGTTGGTTTTCTAAATTTGAGACCCTGTTCTGTTCTGTAATTCAGTTCCTGTGTAGCCAAGTTTCCATTCCGTGTATTACTGATATCTTATGATGTTTCTTTTTCTGTGTGACTTATTTCAGTTACAATCATCATACCTGAATCCACTCATTGTGCTGCTAAGGGCCTGATGACACAGATTTCATTGCTGAGTGATATTGCTTTGTAAGTAAATACCACAACTTCTTTCTCCATTTTTCACTTTCTGTGATGTTGAACTTGTACTGTAAACGAGGTTCTTGTAAACAGAGCCGTTCCAAATTTTGGGGTGGCTGTGTCTTTTTGATTTTAATTTCCCTAAGCTATAGGACCATAAGTGGAAGTGCCCTAGGCTCTGTTGCTTTGTTTTTTCGATTTTTCAGGAAACACCATACACTTCTCTCAAGTGGTTGTTGGCAATTTACATCCCGCCCATCAGCATAACAAGGCTCCCAGTTCTCCATGGCCTCTCCTGCCTTTCTGGATTTTACACTTTTTTCAGATGGCCCTTTTGACTGCGGGAAAGTGAGACTTCATTGTAGTGCAGATTTCCTTTGCAAGCTTGCTTGGTTGGCCAAAAAGGGCGTATGCGTTTTTTCCTGAATATATTCAGGAAAAAACGCATACGCCCTTTTTGGCCAAGTGCATCATTGTGGACGTTCTGCCTCTTTTCCTATGTTTTCAATGCAATTCCAGTCTACCTCCTGAAATCGGTTTCCTGCAATTCTGCCCCGCTTTCAAGTCCTCTTGGCAGCCTTACTTCAGTATATTTTTGGACGATAGCTGTCATTTATAACTCTGCAGGTATGTGAATCACAGTGTCCCTGAGCTCCTTTCTTCAACTCGCTTTCTTTTGAGCTAGCCGCAACACCGCAGGATGGCTTCAGGCCCTAATCTGGTTCCGGCACGGCACGCTGAGCCTTTGGTTATTTCCTCTTCCTGGTGGGAAATGAGAGTTAAATTTGCCCGTCCAGACACCTCCAGCTAGCCTCTCATTGGTTCTCGCTATTCCTGTTCATCTTCCGCAGAAATTGCAAACTGGGCCACACAGGATGTTAAAGGGACTGACTCTCCAAGTGGGGAGAGTGTTAGTAAAGCGTCTGGAATGTTGCACCCGAGTACCAGGGGAGGAAAACTGAGACATATTTGAACACGTCTCCCGATCACATGGTTGATCATACTCTGGGTTCCACATGCATGTTTTAGCTGAAGGAAGAATACCTTAAACCTGGGTAGTTGAAACCCGTGGAATGGGTACCATGCAATATGACTTCAAAGGGTCTTCATTTGCTCACCGAACCTCTCCAATCCTATCACTGCTGCGTTTATGCCCCTGTACACATGCTTGATTCTCTTTCGGAGACATAGCAATCCCTAGGTTTTAAGATACTTACTAGTCAGGTACATTCTTAGGAGTTTAATATGCGGTGTTGAGTCCATTTCGTTGAGCAAGGAGTAGCTCTTGTCTATTCCATATTTGGCTTAAGGAACTTTATCTGTGCTCATTTCAATCTCTGGTTTTATGCAGCACCCCAACTCACCTTTCCCCTTAAGCAAGCATAAGTTGGTTTTCTAAATTTGAGACCCTGTTCTGTTCTGTAATTCAGTTCCTGTGTAGCCAAGTTTACATTCCGTGTATTACTGATATCTTATGATGTTTCTTTTTCTGTGTGACTTATTTCAGTTAGTATCATCATACCTGAATCCACTCATTGTGCTGCTAAGGGCCTGATGACACAGATTTCACTGCTGAGTGATATTGCTTTGTAAGTAAATACCACAACTTCTTTATCCATGTTTCACTTTCTGCGATGTTGAACTTGTACTGTAAACGAGGTTCTTGTAAACAGAGCCATTCCAAACTTTGGGGTGGCTGTGTCTTTTTGATTTTAAATTCCCTAAGCTATAGGACCATAAGTGGAAGTGCCCTAGGTTCTGTTGCTTTGTTTTTTAGATGTTTCAGGAAACACCATACACTTCTCCCGAGTGGTTGTTGGCAATTTACATCCCGCCCATCAGCATAACAAGGCTCCCAGTTCTCCATGGCCTGTCCTGCCTTTCTGGATTTTACACTTTTTTCAGATGGCCCTTTTGACCGGGGGGAAGTGAGACTTCATTGTAGTGCAGATTTCCTTTGCAAGCTTGCTTGGTTGGCCAAAAAGGGCGTATGCGTTTTTTCCTGAATATATTCAGGAAAAAACGCATACGCCCTTTTTGGCCAAGTGCATCATTGTGGACGTTCTGCCTCTTTTCCTATGCTTTCAATGCAATTCCAGTCTACCTCCTGAAATCGGTTTCCTGCAATTCTGCCCCGCTTTCAAGTCCTCTTGGCAGCCTTACTTCAGTCTATTTTTGGACGATATCTGTCATTTATAACTCTGCAGGTTTGTGAATTACAGTGCCCCTGAGCTCCTTTCTTCAACTCGCTTTCTTGTGACCTGGCCGCAACACTGCAGGATGGCTTCAGGCCCTAATCTGGTTCTGGCATGGCACGCTGAGCCTTTGGTTAATTCCTCTTCCTGGTGGAAATGAGACTTAAATATGCCCGTCCAGACACCTCCAGGTAGTCTCCATTGGTTCTCGCTATTCCTGTTCATCTTCCGCAGAAATTGCAAACTGGGCCAAACAGGAGGTTAAAGGGACTGACTCTCCAAGTCGGGAGAGTGTTAGTAAAGCGTCTGGAATGTTGCACCCCGAGTACCAGGGTACGAAAACTGAGACATATTTGAACACGTCTCCCGATCACATGGTTTATCATACTCTAGGTTCCACATGCATGTTTTAGCTGAAGGAAGAATACCTTAAACCTGGGTAGTTGAAACCCGTGGAATGGGTACCATGCAATATGACTTCAAAGGGTTTTCATTTGCTCACCGAACCTCTCCAATCCTATCACTGCTGCGTTTATGCCCCTGTACACATGCTTGATTCTCTTTCAGAGACATAGCAATCCATAGGTTTTAAGATACTTACAAGTAAGGTACATTCTTAGACGTTTTATATGCGGTGTTGAGTCCATTTCGTTGAGCAAGGAGTAGCTCTTGTCTGTTCCATATTTGGCTTAAGGAACTTTATCTGTGCTCATTTCAATCTCTGGTTTTATGCAGCACCCCAACTCACCTTTACCCTTAAGCAAGCATAAGTTGGTTTTCGAAATTTGAGACCCTGTTCTGTTCTGTAATTCAGTTCCTGTGTAGCCAAGTTTCCATTCCGTGTATTACTGATATCTTATGATGTTTCTTTTTCTGTGTGACTTATTTCAGTTAGAATCATCATACCTGAATCCACTCATTGTGCTGCTAAGGGCCTGATGACACAGATTTCATTGCTGAGTGATATTGCTTTGTAAGTAACTACCACAACTTCTTTCTCCATTTTTCACTTTCTGCGATGTTGAACTTGTACTGTAAACGAGGTTCTTGTAAACAGAGCCATTCGAAACTTTGGGGTGGCTGTGTCTTTTTGATTTTAAATTCCCTAATCTATAGGACCATAAGTGGAAGTGCCCTAGGCTCTGTTGCTTTGTTTTTTAGATGTTTCAGGAAACACCATACACTTCTCCCGAGTGGTTGTTGGCAATTTACATCCCGCCCTTCAGCATAACAAGGCTCCCAGTTCTCCATGGCCTGTCCTGCCTTTCTGGATTTTACACTTTTTTCAGATGGCCCTTTTGACCGGGGGGAAGGGAGACTTCATTGTAGTGCAGATTTCCTTTGCAAGCTTGCTTGGTTGGCCAAAAAGGGCGTATGCGTTTTTTCCTGAATATATTCAGGAAAAAACGCATACGCCCTTTTTGGCCAAGTGCATCATTGTGGACGTTCTGCCTCTTTTCCTATGCTTTCAATGCAATTCCAGTCTACCTCCTGAAATCGGTTTCCTGCAATTCTGCCCCGCTTTCAAGTCCTCTTGGCAGCCTTACTTCAGTCTATTTTTGGACGATAGCTGTCATTTATAACTCTGCAGGTTTGTGAATTACAGTGCCCCTGAGCTCCTTTCTTCAACTCGCTTTCTTTTGAGCTGGCCGCAACACCGCAGGATGGCTTCAGGTCCTAATCTGGTTCCGGCACGGCACACTGAGCCTTTGGTTATTTCCTCTTCCTGGTGGGAAGTGAGAGTTAAATTTGCCCGTCCAGACACCTCCAGCTAGCCTCTCATTGGTTCTCGCTATTCCTGTTCATCTTCCGCAGAAATTGCAAACTGAGCCAAACAGGAGGTTAAAGGCGCTGACTCTCCAAGTGGGGAGAGTGTTAGTAAAGCATCTGAAATGTTGCACCCGAGTACCAGGGGAGGAAAACTGAGACATATTTGAACACGTCTCCCGTTCACATGGTTGATCACACTTGGGTTCCACATGCATGTTTTAACTGAAGTAAGAATACCTTAAACCTGGAGAGTTGAGACCCGTGTAATGGGTACCATGCAATATGACTTCAAAGGGTCTTCATTTGCTCACCGAACCTGTGCAATCCTATCACTGCTGCGTTTATGCCCCTGTACACACGCTTGATTCTCTTTTGGAGACATAGCAATCCATAGGTTTTACGATACTTACTAGTCAGGTACATTCTTAGGCGTTTAATATGCGGTGTTGAGTCCATTTCGTTGAGCAAGGAGTAGCTCTTGTCTATTCCATATTTGACTTAAGGAACTTTATCTGTGCTCATTTCAATCTCTGGTTTTATGCAGCACCCCAACTCACCTTTACCCTTAAGCAAGCATAAGTTGGTTTTCTAAATTTGAGACCCTGTTCTGTTTTGGAATGGAGTTCCTGTGTAGCCAAGTTTACATTCCGTGTATTAGTGATATCTTATGATGTTTCTTTTTCTGTGTGACTTATTTCAGTTAGAATCATCGTACCTGAATCCACTCATTATGCTGCTACGGGCCTGATGACATAGATTTCATTGCTGAGTGATACTGCATTGTAAGTAAATACCACAAGTTCTTTATCCATTTTTCACTTTCTGCGATGTTGAACTTGTACGGTAAACGAGGTTCTTGTAAACAGAGCCGTTCCAAACTTTGGGGTGGCTGTGTCTTTTTGATTTTAATTTCCCTAAGCTATAGGACCATAAGTGGAAGTGCCCTAGGCTCTGTTGCTTTGTTTTTTAGATGTTTCAGGAAACACCATACACTTCTCCCGAGTGTCTGTTGGCAATTTACATCCCGCCCATCAGCATAACAAGGCTCCCAGTTCTCCATGGCCTGTCCTGCCTTTCTGGATTTCACACTTTTTTCAGATGGCCCTTTTGACCGGGGGGAAGTGAGACTTCATTGTAGTGCAGATTTCCTTTGCAAGTTTGCTTGGTTGTCCTAAAAGGGCGTATGCGTTTTTTCCTGAATATATTCAGGAAAAAACGCATACGCCCTTTTTGGCCAAGTGCATCATTGTGGACGTTCTGCCTCTTTTCCTATGCTTTCAATGCAATTTCAGTCTACCTCCTGAAATCAGTTTCCTGCAACTCTGCCCCGCTTTCAAGTCCTTTTGGCAGCCTTACTTCAGTCTATTTTTGGACGATAGCTGTCATTTATAACTCTGCAGGTTTGTGAATTACAGTGCCCCTGAGCTCCTTTCTTCAACTCGCTTTCTTGTGAGCTGGCCGCAACACCGCAGGATGGCTTCAGGCCCTAATCTGGTTCCGGCACGGCACGCTGAGCCTTTGGTTAATTCCTCTTCCTGGTGGGAAATGAGAGTTAAATTTGCCCGTCCAGACACCTCCAGCTAGTCTCTCATTGGTTCTCGCTATTCCTGTTCATCTTCCGCAGAAATTGCAAACTGGGCCAAACAGGAGGTAAAAGGGACTGACTCTCCAAGTCGGGAGAGTGTTAGTAAAGCGTCTGGAATGTTGTACCCGAGTACCAGGGTACAAAAACTGAGACATATTTGAACACGTCTCCCGATCACATGGTTGATCATACTCTAGGTTCCACATGCATGTTTTAGCTGAAGGAAGAATACCTAAAACCTGGGTAGTTGAAACCCGTGGAATGGGTACCATGCAATATGACTTCAAAGGGTCTTCATTTGCTCACCGAACCTCTCCAATCCTATCACTGCTGCGTTTATGCCCCTGTACACATGCTTGATTCTCTTTCGGAGACATAGCAATCCATAGGTTTTAAGATACTTACTAGTCAGGTACATTCTTAGGCGTTTAATATGCGGTGTTGAGTCCATTTCGTTGAGCAAGGAGTAGCTCTTGTCTATTCCATATTTGGCTTAAGGAACCTTATCTGTGCTCATTTCAATCTCTGGTTTTATGCAGCACCCCAACTCACCTTTCCCCTTAAGCAAGCATAAGTTGGTTTTCTAAATTTGAGACCCTGTTCTGTTCTGTAATTCAGTTCCTGTGTAGCCAAGTTTCCATTCCGTGTATTACTGATATCTTATGATGTTTCTTTTTCTGTGTGACTTATTTCAGTTACAATCATCATACCTGAATCCACTCATTGTGCTGCTAAGGGCCTGATGACACAGATTTCATTGCTGAGTGATATTGCTTTGTAAGTAAATACCACAACTTCTTTCTACATTTTTCACTTTCTGTGATGTTGAACTTGTACTGTAAACGAGGTTCTTGTAAACAGAGCCGTTCCAAACTTTGGGGTGGCTGTGTCTTTTTGATTTTAAATTCCCTAAGCTATAGGACCATAAGTGGAAGTGCCCTAGCCTCTGTTGCTTTGTTTTTTAGATGTTTCAGGAAACACCATACACTTCTCCCGAGTGGTTGTTGGCAATTTACATCCCGCCCATCAGCATAACAAGGCTCCCAGTTCTCCATGGCCTCTCCTGCCTTTCTGGATTTTACACTTTTTTCAGATGGCCCTTTTGACCGGGGGGAAGTGAGACTTCATTGTAGTGCAGATTTCCTTTGCAAGCTTGCTTGGTTGGCCAAAAAGGGCGTATGCGTTTTTTCCTGAATATATTCAGGAAAAAACGCATACGCCCTTTTTGTCCAAGTGCATCATTGTGAACGTTCTGCCTCTTTTCCTATGCTTTCAATGCAATTCCAGGCTACCTCCTGAAATCGGTTTCCTGCAATTCTGCCCCGCTTTCAAGTCCTCTTGGCAGCCTTACTTCAGTCTATTTTTGGACGATAGCTGTCATTTATAACTCTTCAGGTTTGTGAATTACAGTGACCCTGAGCTCCTTTCTTCAACTCGCTTTCTTGTCACCTGGCCGAAACACCGCAGGATGGCTTCAGGCCCTAATCTGGTTCCGGCACGGCACGCTGAGTCTTTGGTTAATTCCTCTTCCTGGTGGGAAATCAGAGTTAAATTTGCCCGTCCAGACACCTACAGCTAGTCTCTCATTGGTTCTCGCTATTCCTGTTCATCTTCCGCAGAAATTGCAAACTGGGCCAAACAGGAGGTTAAAGGCACTAACTTTCCAAGTCGGGAGAGTGTTAGTAAAGAGTGTGGAATGTTGCACCCGAGTACCAGGGGAGGAAAACTGAGACATATTTGAACACGTCTCCCATTCACACGGATGATCATACTCTGGGTTCCACATGCATGTTTTAGCTGAAGGAAGAATACCTTAAACCTGGGTAGCTGAAACCCGTGGAATGGGTACCATGCAATATGACTTCAAAGGGTCTTCATTTGCTCACCGAACCTCTCCAATCCTATCACTGCTGCGTTTATGCCCCTGTACACATGCTTGATTCTCTTTCGGAGACATAGCAATCCATAGGTTTTAAGATACTTACTAGTCAGGTACATTCTTAGGCGTTTAATATGCGGTGTTGAGTCCATTTCGTTGAGCAAGGAGTAGCTCTTGTCTATTCCATATTTGGCTTAAGGAACTTTATCTGTGCTCATTTCAATCTCTGGTTTTATGCAGCACCCCAACTCACCTTTACCCTTAAGCAAGCATAAGTTGGTTTTCTAAATTTGAGACCCTGTTCTGTTCTGAAATTCAGTTCCTGTGTAGCCAAGTTTCCATTCCGTGTATTAGTGATATCTTATGATGTTTCTTTTTCTGTGTGACTTATTTCAGTTAGAATCATCATACCTGAATCCACTCATTATGCTGCTACGGGCCTGATGACATAGATTTCATTGCGGAGTGATTTTGCATTGTACGTAAGTACCACAAGTTCTTTATCCATTTTTCACTTTCTGCGATATTGAACTTGTACCGTAAACGAGGTTCTTGTAAACAGAGGCGTCCCAAACTTTGGGGTGGCTGTGTCTTTTTGATTTTAATTTCCCTAAGCTATAGGACCATAAGTGGAAGTGCCCTAGGCTCTGTTGCTTTGTTTTTTAGATGTTTCAGGAAACACCATACACTTCTCCCGAGTGGTTGTTGGCAATTTACATCCCGCCCATCAGCATAAGAAGGCTCCCAGTTCTCCATGGCCTGTCGTGCCTTTATGGATTTTACACTTTTTTCAGATGGCCCTTTTGACCAGGTGGAAGTGAGACTTCATTGTAGTGCAGATTTCCTTTGCAAGTTTGCTTGGTTGGCCAAAAAGGGCGTATGCGTTTTTTCCTGAATATATTCAGGAAAAAACGCATACGCCCCTTTTGGCCAAGTGCATCATTGTCGAGTTTCTGACTCTCTTCATATGCTTTCAATGCAATTCCAGTCTACCTCCTGAAATCGGTTTCCTGCAATTCTGCCTTGCTTTCAATGCCTCTTCATAGCCTTACCTCAATATATTTTTTAAAAATAGTTGGCCTTTATAACTCTGCAGGTTTTTGAATTGCAGAGGCCCTTAGCTCCATTTTTTAGCTCTTATTTTTGTGGTCTTGCCCCATAACCACAGGATTCCTTGAGCCCTATTTTTCTTCTGGGGCACCTTGCTGTGCCTTTGTTTAATTCTTCTTACTGATGTGATATTAGAGTGACATGTGCCCATTGAAACCGCTACAGCTAGTTTCTCACTGGTTCCCCCTATTCCCATTCATCCTCTGCACTAACTGCAGACTGTGCGATACCAGAACTTAAAGGCATTGACTCCATGTGGGGATGTTGTTAGTAAAGCGGCTGGAATGTCGATCCGGAGCCCCAGGAGTGGAAAAATGAGGTGCGTTTTAGAAACCTTTCCCGATTATATGGTATACCAGTCGCTGGGTTTCCCAAGCATGGTTTAGCTGTAGGAAGATTCCCTTCAACCTGGAGTGTTGGGACCCTTGGACTGAGTAGCATGAAGTATTGCATTAAACTTTCAGCAGTTGCTCACCAAAGCTCACCAATCCTGTCAGCCCCAAGTGTCCAGCCTTATGTCTTATCCAGCTGTGGGTTTATATGTGGTCAATCCAGGTTGCATCACAGCCCCTGAGCGAATTTTGTAAGAATTTTTCTCTCTTTCATTGTTTCAGCGTTTTGTTTTTAAAATTTATTTCTATAATGGGGTTTAGCTCCTTTTCACTGTTGTGTTTGTGCCACTCTGCACACACTTGATTCCCTTATGGAGATATATCAATACATGGGTTTTAAGATTCTTATTCCTCAGATATATTTCTCTGCGGTGTATAGGGTGTGTTGAGGCCTGTTCATTGAGCAAGGTGTAGATCTTGTCTAATACCTATTTGGTTTATTGAACGGTATCTGTGCTAATTTCAAACTCTGGTTTTATGCATCACCCCACCTCTCCTTTCCCCTTAAGCTGATATAAGTGTGTTTTCTAAATGTGAGACACTGTTCTGTTCTGTAATTCATTTCTTGTGCAGCCATATTTACCCTCCCTCTATAAGTGATATCTTATGATATGTTTCTTTTTCTGTTTGACTTATTTCAAGTAGTATTATCGGACCTAAATCCACTCTTTATCCTTCTACTAGCCTTATTACATTGATTTCATGGTGAAGAGATATTCCATTGTACATAAGTACCACTTCTTCTTTATCCATTGTTCTCTTTCCTGGGATATTTAAGGTGTACTGAAGTTGAGGTTCTTGTAAACAGAGTAGCCCTAAACTGTGGTGTGCTTGTGTCTTGTTGATTTTTAGACTTCCCTAGATATACTCCCATGATTGGAAGTGTCCTATGCTCTGTAGCTCTGTTTTTTAGATGATTTAGGAACCACCATACACTTCTCCAGAGTGGCTCTCGGCAGTTCACACACTGCCCATCAGCGTATAAAGGCTCCCTGTTCTCCATGGCCTGTCCTGCATTTCTGGTTTTTACAATTTTTTAGGATGGCCCTTTTGACCGGTGGGAAGTGAGACTTCTTTGTTGTGCACATTTGCATTGCTTGCTTGCTTCGTTGCCCATAAAGTACGTATGCGTTTTTTCCTGGATATAATCAGGAAAAAACGCATATGCCCTTTTGGGCCAACTGCATCATTGTCGAAATTCTGCCGCTTTTCATGTGCATTAAAGACGAGTCCAATCGATCTCTTGAAATCTGTTTCTTGCAATTCTGTCTTGCATTCAGATCCTCTTCTTTGCCTTACCTCAACATATTTTTGGACGTTAGTTTTCATTTATAACTCTGCAGGTTTGTGAATTGCAGTGACCCTGAGCTCCATTTTTTAAGTTGCTCTTTTGTGAGCTGGCCTCAAACCCGCAGGATTGCTTCAGGCCCTATTTTGGCTCCGGCGAGGCAGGCTGAGCCTTTCTTTAATTCTTATTCTTAATGGGAAATTAGAGTGATATGTGCCCGTCCAAACCCCTACAACTCTTCTCTCATTGGTTCCCCCTCTTCCCGTTCATCCTCCTCACAATTTGCAAAATGTGTGAAACAGAAGTTTAAATGTGCTGATTCTCCAAGTGGGGAGATTCTAAGTAGCGTGGCTGGAATGGTGAACAGGAGCACCAGGAGAGGATAAATGAGGTGCATTTTAGACACATCTCCCGATCACATGGTGTACAGTCCTCTGGGTTTTCCATGCATGTTTTAGCTGTAGGAAGATCCCTTGAACCTGCAGATTTGGGACCCATTGAATGGGTACCAGGTAGTATTACTTTAAAGGGTGTGCATTTCCTCACCCAACCTCACATTTCTCTTAGCGCAAACAGTTTCCAGCCTTATGTCTCATCCTGCTGTGGGTCTAGATGTGTTCAATCCATGTTGCATCATCGTCCCTGAGGAAAAGTTGTAAGAGGTTTTCTCTGTCTCTCTGTCGTTTATTTTTTTCAATTTATTACTATATTGGTTACAGCTGATTTTCAAAGCTCTGTTTCTTGCTGCTGTACATCCACTTGATTCACGTACAGAGAGACATCAATAAATTCTTTTTCAGATTCTTACCAGTCGTATATATTCTTTTCCGGTGACTTGAGTGTGCTGAGTGCAGTTCTTTTAGCTACCGTGTAGGCCTTGTTGATTATCAGTTTGGTATTTGGAATGGTATCTTTGCTAATTTCAACCTCCTGGATGATGCCTCACCCCTCCCCACCTTTCCCGTTTAGCAGCCTTATGCGTGTTTTCTACATATTTGACTATGTTTTTGTTTTGTAATTTATTTCATGTGTAGCCATTTTGATTCCACCTTTAAGTGATATCTTATGATATGTGTCTTTTTCTTTTTGAATTCTGTCACTTAGAATGATCATACGTAACTCCTCCGGAGTTGTTACAACTGGCCATATTTCATTGATTTCCAGGCTGAATAATATTCCACTCTACCTAAGTACCACATCTCTATCCATTTTTTCCCTCCAGAGACATTTAAGTTATATCCTAGTCGAGGATCTTTTAAACAGAGAGGGGGTAAACATTGGGGTGCCTGTGTCCTCTCGATTTTTGTTTTTCCCAAGATATACGCCCATGAGTGCAAGTGCCCTATGCTCTGTAGCTCATTTTTTAGATGCTTTAGTAAACACAATACACTTCTCCAGAATGGCCGTTGGCAATATACATTTCCACTATAAGTCTCACAGGGCTCCCTCTTCTCGTTGCCCTGTCCTGCATTTCTGTTGTTTACGCTTTATGAGGATGGCTCTTCTGACCGATGCGAAGTGATATCTTTTGTAGTATTGACTTCCAGTGCCCACCTGTTTGGTTGGCTAAAAAAGTGTATGCCCTTTTCTTGAATATATACAGAAAAAAACACATACACCCTTTTTGGCCAACTGCAATGTTGGCAATGTTCAGCTCCTTTTCTTGTGCTTAATGGCGAGTCCTTTCTACCTCCTCAAATCCCTTTCCTGCCATTCTCCCTTGCTTACAAGTCCTTTTCTGTGACTTTCCTCAAGACATTTTTCAGTGATGGATATTTTCAACTCTGCAGTTTTGTGAATTTTACTGCCCCTGAGTTCCATTGTTCAACTCGTGTTTATGGGAACTGGCCACAAAGCAGCGGGATTTCCTCAAGCCCTATACTGTTTCCATGGGCAACCCTAGCCTTTGGTCAATTCGTCTTCCTGATTGGAAATTAGAGTGACATGTGCCTGTCTGAACACCTAGGACTTGTCTCTCATTGTTCCTCATCCTTCTGCTTCATCCTCTGGACAAATTCCAAACTGTACGCAACAGGATGTTGACAGTGCTGACATCTCCAAGTGGGGAGACTGTTAGTAAAGACGCTGGAGGGGTGAACCCGAGCACCAGGAGATGAGGAGATGAGATGCCTTTTCCAAACTCTTCCCGATCAGACGGTATACCATCCTCTGGGTGTGACAGACATGTTTTAGCAGTAGGAAGAGTCCCATTCATGTAAGGAGAACACCAGGGCTTTTTCAAAATCAGTGTCTCCCCGAAACCCAAACTGGGGAATTTTTTAAGCTACGGCTACACATATGTTCATTAAGGGCCTTGGGAAGTAGGCAGAGTCCAAACTTTAGATGATTGAAGTCTTCAGGGTCAGAAGCACTCACCACCAGCTTCCCTTAGGCTACACTTTAACTGTCATTGATAGATGATGTCAATAAAAATATCTATTCTTTTTCAGATTATTTCCCCTTATAGGTTATTGCAAAATGTTGAGTGTAGTTCCCTGTGCTATACAGTAGTTCCTTGTTGATGATCTATTTTATACATAGCAGTGTGTATGTGTTCATTCCAAACTGTTAATTTATCCCTCCTCCCACCTTTCCCCTTTGGTAATAATAAATTATAAGATTTTATACTTCTCAGAAATGGGGGAGCTGAAAGAGAGGTATCATTTTCAATGGAAAAGCATTTAAAACAAGATTGAAGGTTTAACCAAGATTATTAGCTGTACATCCTTGGAAAGAAATCACTTCGTTTCTCTAATATTGACCTGACAAATAAGACAAACCTTTTCACTGAACTTGCTTATAAAAAGTGATGGAAATATCAAATGGAAGTGTTAAAAACATCTTATTTTACCCGAGCCTTATACACTGTTCTATGTTAACTACAGTTTGGCTCACACATCTGTTCATTGAGGTTACAATAGTCTCAATTTCTGTTACTGATCCTCCAGAGTGGACCCCAACAAGTGTCCCCCTGCCCAGTGTCATTAGGGCCAACAGATCGAGACTGAGTTTGGTTCACAAGCAAAGGAAACTTTATATTTTGATCAGAGAATGGAGAGGTGAGAGCATGCACTACCCCGTGGGCTGTGGGCTGGGCTGCTGTGTAGAGATCCTGTCAGAGTCAGTGGGAGGGAGGGAGGCGGCGGAGCTCTCGAGGGCCGGGTTGGCTGTAGCTCAGGCTCTATATCGTGGAGTCTGCACTGGGCCCCAGGAGCTGAGGTGTCGACCCAGCCATTCTGCACTAGGAAATCTGGTCTGAAGTGCCGGGTGTGGAACCTCTGCATGCGGGACCCTAGGAGCACGTGAAATTAGACAAAGCACAAAGGATAAAAAAGGTTAGACTTGACTTTATTGCCCAGATTCTATTTTTATCTCCCAGGGATTTTTAATGGGCTTTCCTGGGGACAAACCCCTCCTCTGCCTTTTGTCCCGTTCCTCATTCTTGGAGTGCTGAGGGTGCAGACCCTTCTTCTGTAACTGCTGAGTGCTGAGTTGGGAGCCCTCATACCCTGGGGCGAGGGTCAGAGCTTCTCCCCAGCAGCCTCCCGGTGACGTTGATTGTCCCCAGGACCCCTGCCTCCCTGCTCGTCCACCTGAGCACCAGCATTGGAAGTGTTATAGATTCTAATGACCTTTAAGGGTCCAGGAAAGAGATGTGCAGAGACGCTGTGGGGGCCGGTTTCACCCCGCCCCACATTTGTTCGGCCACCTTAGGCTGACCGTCTCTGCCAGCCTAGATGATCTGACCAGTAGTCTGCGCTTTCTTCAATTAGGCCCCTGAATTAACGTACAAACAGCACCAGGTGTCAGAGCCCTGCCCGCTCAACTCCCAGACAGTCCAGGGTCAGTGGTGATCAAGGACCATGATGGCTACTGAGTCAACAGCCTTTTGAAGTAAACAGGAGTCCAGCCGGTCTTATTGGCCACCATCATCACGGTGTCTGTAGGCTTTTCTATGGTGACAGTGTGGTATACTGTTCCCCCGCCAAGATTATTAGCTCCCCTCTGGGTGCAGTAAGTCCTGCAAGCAGTAGTCTACTCTTTTGGGACACACTCTTGTTGTTTTATGAGAGAAACTCCAGGTCAAGTGATGTTCACACGAGTCGTCATGGTGCCCTGTTGCCCCCGGTTATCTCTCTGGATGTTGGAGTTGGAGGGCCTCCTCACTCGAGGTCGGTGTGCCCACGGAGCGAACCCTGCAACTTCAGGGCATGGTTGGTGGTTAGGATCACCACGTGGGGTCCTTTTCCCTTAGGAGGGAGGTGGCCTTTTGGGCTGCTGATTTCCAGGTTTTTAGATACCGCCAGTATCTTGGCCAGATGTGGCAGTGGGCCAAGCCCCTTAGTGACCGTAGTTTATCCTACCTGGATGGCATTCTTGCATTGTTCCATTTCAAGTGGTCCCAGTTTTTGCACTAATTCTCCAATGGCGATTCACCTTTCACCGGGAATGTAAAGGTCAAAGGGTTTAGCTAAATTAGGGAGTTCCAGGGCAAGGGTCTGAATTGACTGCTCTTTCCATTCTTGAAAGGCCACTTCTGGATTCTATTCAAAAGGATCATCATCGTTTCCTTTCAGTGTTTCATATAGAGGCCCAGCTAGTAGACTGTAGTTAGGGATCCAGAAGCAGCAAACCCTGGCCTCCCCAGGAACCCCTAAGCTGTCTTCTAGTTTTAGAAAGGGGTAAGGCTGAAAATGGTTTCTTCCCTTTCCTGGGATGGGCTTCTCTGACCTTCTGTGAGAATGAAGCCCAGGCAGGTCACCGCAGTCTGTGATATTTGAGCTTTTTCTTGGACAACTTCTATCCTTTATTGGCTTGGTAGTTCAGAGGCCTCCTTAGTAGGGCTGGTGATCAGAATGTCGTCTGCATATTGAAGGAGGGTTTCCTTTTCCAGAGGTAGAACTTTTAGGTCTTTAGCTAAGCTTTCCCCAAAGATGGTGTGGGAATTTTTGCACCCTTGGGGCCAGACGGCCCGGAAGTATTGTTTTAGTTGTATGTTGAGTCCTGCCACTCACAAGCCAAAATTTCTTGTGACTCTGGGACTAATGGAATACAAAAGAAGGCATCATTGAAGACTAATACAGAATACCATGTCCTGGTGGTTGGTAGAATGACCAGCAAGGTATAGGAATTAGGAGCAACTGGAGGTATATCCTCGGTGGCTTCACTGACTGTCCTGACATCCTTTACCAGGTCCCCAGCAGCCCATGGGGCTCTCGTGGTCAGACCAATCCCAGAATATGGAGCTCACCTGGGCAGGTACCCCACCCCCACCCCAGCCCACGGGGCTCTCGTGGTCAGGCCCCTCCCAGGATACAGAGCTACCCTTGCAGGTACCGTGGCAGGGCTGGGCACACAGGAACCGTGCACATAGCCCTCATTGCAGAGCACCCCCAGCTCACCTGTCGCTCAGAGCTGACACAGAGCACCTCAGAGCAGGACTTGAACTAACAAACAGCAGCTGCGACAGGTCTGTGACCCTGGGCATCACTCCGTGAGGCCTCCCTCCACCTGGTCTTCCAGAGACTTCCACTGCACCCAGGGCACCAGGCCTCTGTCTCCAACCACCACCCACCCCTCCTCTCCCTGACTCCTGGGTTCCTCTCATTAGGAGAGGGTTTTCTTGAAGTTGTCTCCCACTCATGGGCCAGATAAAATGATTAGAAAACAAGCCAAAGCTGCAGCCCCTTGTCTATCCTGACTCTCAGGAGCCCACACCTGTTCCTTGGACCTGGCCGGTTCAGCAAGTTCCATTTTCTGCAACTGTGAGCCCCTGAGGGGTGATGATTGGCTGACCTGGGCAGCCTTACCGTGCCGGCCAGCCCTCCCCAGGTGTGCCTGGGTTGAGATCAATATAAATACCACTCCAGGCAGCAAGAGCCCCTGCAGCCGTGCCTGACGCCATTTTCTCTGCCCTGTCAGCAGTCTCGGGGCTGGGCTGGTGGGAGGGAGTGAGAGGCCACGGCTTTGTGGGTGGCCCAGTGTGAGTGGGGCTCTGCTGGACTTTCTGCAGCAGTTGCCAGGCTGCCACCTGCTAAAGAAGAGGGTGTGTCACCCATACCTGCTGCTGGAATTTCTCCCTGGGCAGAGGTGAGGAAGGAAAAAAGCAGTGGGGGCAGGGACAGGACGGGTATCTCAGGCAGGGAAATGGAAATCTTCCAGAAGAGCACCCAGGGCCAGGACCATCCTGGCTGGCCTGCAGGCACCAAGTCGGCCGGCATGCTGTCACTCGTGTGGCTCTATGGCCCTTCCTCTAGGCTTTCAAGTCCTTGTATATATTCAGGTGTTTTACCTGGGACGGGTGGGAATAGTTCAGCAGCAACTGGCCTGGGGCTCAGCTCACGTTTACTCACAGATGCCTCGGCACGGTGCCCCAGCTTTGCAATGAGGACGCTTGTTGCGTGGGGGCTGCTGGCTGAATGGGAGACGATTCCCCACCACTGACCAACTTCAGAATTGTTTACAACTGGAGCAAGTGCCCTGATACGGTTTTCCTCTGTGTAATTGGTGGGTTCTGTGTTTTTTTTCTCTTTTTCGTTTTTGGTTCAAGGTAGATTTTATTCCTCTTTTTTGTATTTACAGATATAAGCATGGAAATAATTTATTCATATAAATACATGTATGTGCAGGGAATAATTGTTTTTTCTGTTTTATTTTTTAAATTTTATTTCTTTTTAATTTTGAATTTTATTTTATATTTTTATACAGCAGGTTCTTATTGGTTATCTATTTTATACATATAAATGTATACATGCCAATCCCAGTCTCTCAACTCCTCCCACCACCACCCCCCAACAGCTTTCCCCCCTTGTTGTCCATACGTTTGTTGTCTACATCTGTTGCTCTATTTATGCCTTGCAAAATGGTTAATCTGTACAGTTTTTCTAGGTTCCACATATATGCATGAATATACAAGATTTGTTTTTCTCTTTCTGACTTACTTCACTCTGTATGACAGTCTCTAGATCCATCGACGTCTCTACAAATGACCCAATTTCATTCCTTTTCATGGCTTAGTAATATTCCATTTTATATATGTACCACAGCTTTATGCATTCGTCGGTCTGTGGGCATTTAGGTTGCTTCCATTACCTCGATATTGTAAATAGTGATGCAATGAACATTGCGGTGAATGACTCTTTTTGATTTATGGTTTTGTCTGGGTATATGTCCAGTACTGGGATTGCTATATCATATGGTAATTCTATTGTTAGTTTCTTAAGAAATTCCATATTGTTCTCCATAATGATTGTATCAATTTATATTCCCAACAATAGTGGAAGAGGGTTCCTTTTCTCCACACCCTTTCCAGCATTTTTTGTTTGTAGATTTTCAATGATGCCTATTCTACCAGGTGTGAGGTGATACCTCATTGTTGAATCCATTTCGTTGAGCAAGGGGTAGCTCTTGTCTATTCCATATTTGGCTTAAGGAACTTTATCTGTGCTCATTTCAATCTCTGGTTGTATGCAGCACCCCAACTCACCTTTCCCCTTAAGCAAGCATAAGTTGGTTTTCTAAATTTGAGACCCTGTTCTGTTCTGTAATTCAGTTCCTGTGTAGCCAAGTTTACATTCCGTGTATTAGTGATATCTTATGATGTTTCTTTTCCTGTGTGACTTATTTCAGTTAGAATCATCATACCTGAATCCACTTGTGCTGCTAAGGGCCTGATGACACAGATTTCATTGCTGAGTGATATTGCTTTGTAAGTAAATACCACAACTTCTTTATCCATTTTTCACTTTCTGCAATGTTGAACTTGTACTGTAAACGAGGTTCTTGTAAACAGAGCCATTCCAAACTTTGGGGTGGCTGTGTCTTTTTGATTTTAATTTCCCTAAGCTATAGGACCATAAGTGGAAGTGCCCTAGGTTCTGTTGCTTTCTCTTTTAGATGTTTCAGGAAACACCATACACTTCTCCCGAGTGGTTGTTGGCAATTTACATCCCACCCATCAGCATAACAAGGCTCCCAGTTCTCCATGGCCTGTCCTGCCTTTCTGGATTTTACACTTTTTTCAGATGGCCCTTTTGACCGGGGGGAAGTGAGACTTCATTGTAGTGCAGATTTCCTTTGCAAGCTTGCTTGGTTGGCCAAAAAGGGCGTATGCGTTTTTTCCTGAATATATTCAGGAAAAAACGCATACGCAATTTTTGGCCAAGTGCATCATTGTGGACGTTCTGCCTCTTTTCCTATGCTTTCAATGCAATTCCAGTCTACCTCCTGAAATCGGTTTCCTGCAATTCTGCCCCACTTTCAAGTCCTCTTGGCAGCCTTACTTCAGTCTATTTTTGGACGATAGCTGTCATTTATAACTCTGCAGTTTTGTGAATTACAGTGCCCCTGAGCTCCTTTCTTCAACTCGCTTTCTTGTGACCTGGCCGCAACACCGCAGGATGGCTTCAGGCCCTAATCTGGTTGTGGCACGGCATGCTGAGCCTTTGATTAATTCCTCTTCCTGGTGGGAAATGAGAGTTAAATTTGCCCGTCCAGACACCTCCAGCTAGCCTCTCATTGGTTCTCACTATTCCTGTTCATCTTCCGCAGAAATTGCAAACTGGGCCAAACAGGAGGTTAAAGGCGCTGACTCTCCAAGTCGGGAGAGTGATAGTAAAGCGTCTGGAATTTTGCACCTGAGTACCTGGGTACGAAAACTGAGACATATTTGAACACGTCTCCCGATCACATGGTTGATCATACTCTAGGTTCCACATGCATGTTTTAGCTGAAGGAAGAATACCTTAAACCTGGGTAGTTGAAACCCGTGGAATGGGTACCATGCAATATGACTTCAAAGGGTCTTCATTTGCTCACCGAACCTCTCCAATCCTATCACTGCTGCGTTTATGCCGCTGTACACATGCTTGATTCTCTTTCGGAGACATAGCAATCCATAGGTTTTAAGATACTTACTAGTCAGGTACATTCTTAGGCGTTTAATATGCGGTGTTGAGTCCATTTCGTTGAGCAAGGAGTAGCTCTTGTCTATTCCATATTTGGCTTAAGGAACTTTATCTGTGCTCATTTCAATCTCTGGTTTTATGCAGCACCCCAACTCACCTTTCCCCTATGGAAGCATATGTTGGTTTTCTAAATTTGAGACCCTGTTGTGTTTTGGAATTCAGTTCCTGTGTAGCCAAGTTTACATTCTGTGTATTAGTGATATCTTATGATGTTTCTTTTTCTGTGTGACTTATTTCAGTTAGAATCATCGTACCTGAATCCACTCATTATGCTGCTACGGGCCTGATGACATAGATTTCATTGCTGAGTGATACTGCATTGTACGTAAGTACCACATGTTGTTTATCCATTTTTCACTTTCTGTGATATTGAACTTGTACGGTAAACGAGGTTCTTGTAAACGGAGGCGTCCCAAACTTTGGGGTGGCTGTGTCTTTTTGATTTTAATTTCCCTAAGCTATAGGACCATAAGTGGAAGTGCCCTAGGCTCTGTTGCTTTGTTTTTTAGATGTTTCAGGAAACACCATACACTTCTCCCGAGTGTCTGTTGGCAATTTACATCCCGCCCATCAGCATAACAAGGCTCCCAGTTCTCCATGGCCTGTCCTGCCTTTCTGGATTTTACACTTTTTTCAGATGGCCCTTTTGACCGGGGGGAAGTGAGACTTCATTGTAGTGCAGATTTCCTTTGCAAGCTTGCTTGGTTGGCCAAAAAGTGCGTATGCGTTTTTTCCTGAATATATTCAGGAAAAAACGCATACGCCCTTTTTGGCCAAGTGCATCATTGTGGACGTTCTGCCTCTTTTCCTATGCTTTCAATGCAATTCCAGTCTACCTCCTGAAATCGGATTCCTGCAATTCTGCCCCGCTTTCAAGTCCTCTTGGCAGCCTTACTTCAGTCTATTTTTGGACGATAGCTGTCATTTATGACTCTGCAGGTTTGTGAATTACACTGCCCCTGAGCTCCTTTCTTCAACTCGCTTTCTTTTGAGCTGGCCGCAACACCGCAGAATGGCTTCAGGCCCTAATCTGGTTCCGGTACGGCACGCTGAGCCTTTGGTTATTTCCTCTTCCTGGTGGTAAATGAGAGTTAAATTTGCCCGTCCAGACACCTCCAGCTATCCTCTCATTGGTTCTCGCTATTCCTGTTCATCTTCCGCAGAAATTGCAAACTGTGCCAAACAGGAGGTTAAAGGCGCTGACTCTCCAAGTGGGGAGAGTGTTAGTAAAGCGTCTGGAATGTTGCACCCGAGTACCAGGGGAGGAAAACTGAGACATATTTGAACACGTCTCCCGATCACATGGTTGATCATACTCTAGGTTCCACATGCATGTTTCAACTGAAGGAAGAATACCTTAAACCTGGGTAGTTGAAACCCGTGGAATGGGTACCATGCAATATGACTTCAAAGGGTCTTCATTTGCTCACCGAACCTCTCCAATCCTATCACTGCTGCGTTTATGCCCCTGTACACACGCTTGATTCTCTTTCGGAGACATAGCAATCCATAGGTTTTAAGATACTTACAAGTCAGGTACATTCTTAGGCATTTAATATGCGGTGTTGAGTCCATTTTGTTGAGCAAGGAGTAGCTCTTGTCTATTCCATATTTGGCTTAAGGAACTTTATCTGTGCTCATTTCAATCTCTGGTTTTATGCAGCACCCCAACTCACCTTTACCCTTAAGCAAGCATAAGTTGGTTTTCTAAATTTGAGACCCTGTTCTGTTCTGTAATTTAGTTCCTGTGTAGCCAAGTTTACATTCCGTGTATTACTGATATCTTATGATGTTTATTTTTCTGTGTGACTTATTTCAGTTAGAATCATCATACCTGAATCCACTCATTGTGCTGCTAAGGGCCTGATGACATAGATTTCATTGCTGAGTGATATTGCTTTGTAAGTGAATACCACAACTTCTTTATCCATTTTTCACTTTCTGCGATGTTGAACTTGTACTGTAAACGAGGTTCTTGTAAACAGAGCCGTTCCAAACTTTGGGGTGGCTGTGTCTTTTTGATTTTAATTTCCCTAAGCTATAGGACCATAAGTGGAAGTGCCCTAGGCTCTGTTGCTTTGTTTTTTAGATGTTTCAGGAAACACCATACACTTCTCCCGAGTGTCTGTTGGCAATTTACATCCCGCCCATCAGCATAACAAGGCTCCCAGTTCTCCATGGCCTGTCCTGCCTTTCTGGATTTTACACTTTTTTCAGATGGCCCTTTTGACCGGGGGGAAGTGAGACTTCATTGTAGTGCAGATTTCCTTTGCAAGTTTGCTTGGTTGGCCAAAAAGTGCGTATGCGTTTTTTCCTGAATATATTCAGGAAAAAACGCATACGCCCTTTTTGGCCAAGTGCATCATTGTGGACGTTCTGCCTCTTTTCCTATGCTTTCAATGCAATTCCAGTCTACCTCCTGAAATCGGTTTCCTGCAATTCTGCCCCGCTTTCAAGTCCTCTTGGCAGCCTTACTTCAGTCTATTTTTGGACGATAGCTGTCATTTATAACTCTGCAGGTTTGTGAATTACACTGCCCCTGAGCTCCTTTCTTCAACTCGCTTTCTTTTGAGCTGGCCGCAACACCGCAGAATGGCTTCAGGCCCTAATCTGGTTCCGGTACGGCACGCTGAGCCTTTGGTTATTTCCTCTTCCTGGTGGGAAATGAGAGTTAAATTTGCCCGTCCAGACACCTCCAGCTATTCTCTCATTGGTTCTCGCTATTCCTGTTCATCTTCCGCAGAAATTGCAAACTGTGCCAAACAGGAGGTTAAAGGCGCTGACTCTCCAAGTGGGGAGAGTGTTAGTAAAGCGTCTGGAATGTTGCACCCGAGTACCAGGGGAGGAAAACTGAGACATATTTGAACACGTCTCCCGATCACATGGTTGATCATACTCTAGGTTCCACATGCATGTTTCAACTGAAGGAAGAATACCTTAAACCTGGGTAGTTGAAACCCGTGGAATGGGTACCATGCAATATGACTTCAAAGGGTCTTCATTTGGTCACCGAACCTCTCCAATCCTATCACTGCTGCGTTTATGCCCCTGTACACACGCTTGATTCTCTTTCGGAGACATAGCAATCCATAGGTTTTAAGATACTTACTAGTCAGGTACATTCTTAGGCGTTTAATATGGGGTTTTGAGTCCATTTCGTTGAGCAAGGAGTAGCTCTTGTCTATTCCATATTTGGCTTAAGGAACTTTATCTGTGCTCATTTCAATCTCTGGTTTTATGCAGGACCCCAACTCACCTTTACCCTTAAGCAAGCATAAGTTGGTTTTCTAAATTTGAGACCCTGTTCTGTTCTGTAATTTAGTTCCTGTGTAGCCAAGTTTACATTCCGTGTATTACTGATATCTTATGATGTTTATTTTTCTGTGTGACTTATTTCAGTTAGAATCATCATACCTGAATCCACTCATTGTGCTGCTAAGGGCCTGAGGACATAGATTTCATTGCTGAGTGATATTGCTTTGTAAGTAAATACCACAACTTCTTTATCCATTTTTCACTTTCTGCGATGTTGAACTTGTACTGTAAACGAGGTTCTTGTAAACAGAGCTGTTCCAAACTTTGGGGTGGCTGTGTCTTTTTTATTTTAATTTCCCTAAGCTATAGGACCATAAGTGGAAGTGCCCTAGGCTCTGTTGCTTTGTTTTTTAGATGTTTCAGGAAACACCATACACTTCTCCCAAGTGACTGTTGGCAATTTACATCCCGCCCATCAGCATAACAAGGCTCCCAGTTCTCAATGGCCTGTTGCCTTTCTGGATTTTACACTTTTTTCAGATGGCCCTTTTGACCTGGGGGAAGTGAGACTTCATTGTAGTGCAGATTTCCTTTGCAAGCTTGCTTGGTTGGCCAAAAAGGGCGTATGCGTTTTTTCCTGAATATATTCAGGAAAAACCGCATACGCCCTTTTTGGCCAAGTGCATCATTGTGGACGTTCTGCCTCTTTTCCTATGCTTTCAATGCATTTCCAGTCTACCTCCTGAAATCGGTTTCCTGCAATTCTGCCCCGCTTTCAAGTCCTCTTGGCAGCCTTACTTCAGTCTATTTTTGGACGATAGCTGTCATTTATAACTCTGCAGGTTTGTGAATTACAGTAGCCCTGAGCTCCTTTCTTCAACTCGCTTTCTTGTAAGCTGGCCGCAACACCGCAGGATGGCTTCAGGCCCTAATCTGGTTCCGGCCCGGCATGCTGAGCTTTTGGTTAATTCCTCTTCCTGGTGGGAAATGAGAGTTTAATTTGCCCGTCCAGACACCTCCAGCTAGCCTCTCATTGGTTCTCGCTATTCCTGTTCATCTTCCGCAGAAATTGCAAACTGGGCCAAACAGGAGGTTAAAGGGACTGACTCTCCAGGTAGGGAGAGTGTTAGTAAAGCGTCTGGAATGTTGCACCCGAGTACCAGGGGGGGAAAACTGAGACATATTTGAACACGTCTCCCGTTCACATGGTTGATCATACTCTGGGATCCACATGCATGTTTTAGCTGAAGGAAGAATACCTTAAACCTGGAGAGTTGAGACCCGTGTAATGGGTACCATGCAATATGACTTCAAAGGGTCTTCATTTGCTCACGAACCTCTCCAATCCTATCACTGCTGCGTTTATGCCCCTGTACACATGCTTGATTCTCTTTAGGAGACATAGCAATCCATAGGTTTTAAGATACTTACTAGTCAGGTATATTCTTAGGCGTTTAATATGAGGTGTTGAGTCCATTTCGTTGAGCAAGGAGTAGCTCTTGTCTATTCCATATTTGGCTTAAGGAACTTTATCTGTGCTCATTTCAATCTCTGGTTTTATGCAGAACCCCAACTCACCTTTCCCCTTAAGCAAGCATAAGTTGGTTTTCTAAATTTGAGACCCTGTTCTGTTCTGTAATTCAGTTCCTGTGTAGCCAAGTTTCCATTCCGTGTATTACTGATATCTTATGATGTTTCTTTTTCTGTGTGACTTATTTCAGTTAGAATCATCATACCTGAATCCACTCATTGTGCTGCTAAGGGCCTGATGACACAGATTTCATTGCTGAGTGATATTGCTTTGTAAGTAAATTCCACAACTTCTTTATCCATTTTTCACTTTCTGCGATGTTGAACTTGTACTGTAAATGAGATTCTTGTAAACAGAGCCGTTCCAAACTTTGGGGTGGCTGTGTCTTTTTGATTTTAATTTCCCTAAGCTATAGGACCATAAGTGGAGGTGCCCTAGGTTCTGTTGCTTTGTTTTTTAGATGTTTCAGGAAACACCATACACTTCTCCGGAGTGGTTGTTGGCAATTTACATCCCACCCATCAGCATAACAAGGCTCCCAGTTCTCCATGGCCTGTCCTGCCTTTCTGGATTTTACACTTTTTTCAGATGGCCCTTTTGACCGGGGGGAAGTGAGACTTCATTGTAGTGCAGATTTCCTTTGCAAGCTTGCTTGGTTGGCCAAAAAGTGCGTATGCGTTTTTTCCTGAATATATTCAGGAAAAAACGCATACGCCCTTTTTGGCCAAGTGCATCATTGTGGACGTTCTGCCTCTTTTCCTATGCTTTCAATGCAATTCCAGTCTACCTCCTGAAATACGTTTCCTGCAATTCTGCCCCGCTTTCAAGTCCTCTTGGCAGCCTTACTTCAGTATATTTTTGGACGATAGCTGTCATTTATAACTCTGCAGGTTTGTGAATTACAGTGCCCCTGAGCTCCTTTCCTCAACTCGCTTTCTTGTGAGCTGGCCGCAACACCGCAGCATGGCTTCAGGCCCTAATCTGGTTCCGGCACGGCATGCTGAGCCTTTGGTTAATTCCTCTTCCTGGTGGGAAATGAGAGTTAAATTTGCCCATCCAGACACCTCCAGCTAGTCTCTCATTGGTTCTCGCTATTCCTGTTCATCTTCCACAGAAATTGCAAACTGGGCCAAACAGGAGGTTAAAGGGACTGACTCTCCAAGTGGGGAGAGTGTTAGTAAAGCGTCTGGAATGTTGCACCCGAGTACCAGGGTACGAAAACTGAGACATATTTGAACACGTCTCCCAATCACATGGTTGATCATACTCTAGGTTCCACATGCATGTTTTAGCTGAAGGAAGAATACCTTAAACCTGGGTAGTTGAAACCCGTGGAATGGGTACCATGCAATATGACTTCAAAGGGTCTTCATTTGCTCACGAACCTCTCCAATCCTATCACTGCTGCGTTTATGCCCCTGTACACATGCTTGATTCTCTTTCGGAGACATAGCAATCCATAGGTTTTAAGATACTTACTAGTCAGGTACATTCTTAGGCGTTTAATATGCGGTGTTGAGTCCATTTCGTTGAGCAAGGAGTAGCTCTTGTCTATTCCATATTTGGCTTAAGGAACTTTATCTGTGCTCATTTCAATCTCTGGTTTTATGCAGCACCCCAACTCACCTTTCCCCTTAAGCAAGCATAAGTTGGTTTTCTAAATTTGAGACTCTGTTCTGTTTTGGAATGCAGTTCCTGTGTAGCCAAGTTTCCATTCCGTGTATTAGTGATATCTTATGATGTTTCTTTTTCTGTGTGACTTATTTCAGTTAGAATCATCGTACCTGAATCCACTCATTATGCTGCTACGGGCCTGAAAACATAGATTTCATTGCTGAGTGATACTGCATTGTATGTAAGTACCACAAGTTGTTTATCCATTTTTCACTTTCTGTGATATTGAACTTGTACGGTACACGAGGTTCTTGTAAACGGAGGCGTCCCAAACTTTGGGGTGGCTGTGTCTTTTTGATTTTAATTTCCCTAAGCTATAGGACCATAAGTGGAAGTGCCCTAGGTTCTGTTGCTTTGTTTTTTAGATGTTTCAGGAAACACCATACACTTCTCCCGAGTGGTTGTTGGCAATTTACATCCCGCCCATCAGCATAACAAGGCTCCCAGTTCTCCATGGCCTGTCCTGCCTTTCTGGATTTTACACTTTTTTCAGATGGCCCTTTTGACCGGGGGGAAGTGAGACTTCATTGTAGTGCAGATTTCCTTTGCAAGCTTGCTTGGTTGGCCAAAAAGGGCGTATGCGTTTTTTTCTGAATATATTCAGGAAAAAACGCATACGCCCTTTTTGGCCAAGTGCATCATTGTGGACGTTCTGCCTCTTTTCCTATGCTTTCAATGCAATTCCAGTCTACCTCCTGAAATACGTTTCCTACAATTCTGCCCCGCTTTCAAGTCCTCTTGGCAGCCTTACTTCAGTCTATTTTTGGACGATAGCTGTCATTTATAACTCTGCAGGTTTGTGAATTACACTGCCCCTGAGCTCCTTTCTTCAACTCGCTTTCTTTTGAGCTGGCCGCAACACCGCAGGATGGCTTCAGGCCCTAATCTGGTTCCGGTACGGCACGCTGAGCCTTTGGTTATTTCCTCTTCCTGGTGGGAAATGAGAGTTAAATTTGCCCGTCCAGACACCTCCAGCTATCCTCTCATTGGTTCTCGCTATTCCTGTTCATCTTCCGCAGAAATTGCAAACTGTGCCAAACAGGAGGTTAAAGGCGCTGACTCTCCAAGTGGGGAGAGTGTTAGTAAAGCGTCTGGAATGTTGCACCCGAGTACCAGGGGAGGAAAACTGAGACATATTTGAACACGTCTCCCAATCACATGGTTGATCATACTCTAGGTTCCACATGCATGTTTCAACTGAAGGAAGAATACCTTAAACCTGGGTAGTTGAAACCCGTGGAATGGGTACCATGCAATATGACTTCAAAGGGTCTTCATTTGCTCACCGAACCTCTCCAATCCTATCACTGCTGCGTTTATGCCCCTGTACACATGCTTGATTCTCTTTCGGAGACATAGCAATCCATAGGTTTTAAGATACTTACTAGTCAGGTACATTCTTAGGCATTTAATATGCGGTGTTGAGTCCATTTCGTTGAGCAAGGAGTAGCTCTTGTCTATTCCATATTTGGCTTAAGGAACTTTATCTGTGCTCATTTCGATCTCTGGTTTTATGCAGCACCCCAACTCACCTTTCCCCTTAAGCAAGCATAAGTTGGTTTTCTAAATTTGAGACCCTGTTCTGTTCTGTAATTCAGTTCCTGTGTAGCCAAGTTTACATTCCGTGTATTACTGATATCTTATGATGTTTCTTTTTCTGTGTGACTTATTTCAGTTAGAATCATCATACCTGAATCCACTCATTGTGCTGCTAAAGGCCTGATGACATAGATTTCATTGCTGAGTGATATTGCTTTGTAAGTAAATACCACAACTTCTTTATCCATTTTTCACTTTCTGCGATGTTGAAGTTGTAATGTAAACGAGGTTCTTGTAAACAGAGCCGTTCCAAACTTTGGGGTGGCTGTGTCTTTTTGATTTTAATTTCCCTAAACTATAGGATCATAAGTGGCAGTGCCCTAGGCTCTGTTGCTTTGTTTTTTGGATGTTTCAGGAAACACCATACACTTCTCCCAAGTGTCTGTTGGCAATTTACATCCCGCCCATCAGCATAACAAGGCTCCCAGTTCTCCATGGCCTGTCCTGCCTTTCTGGATTTTACACTTTTTTCAGATGGCCCTTTTGACCGGGGGGAAGTGAGACTTCATTGTAGTGCAGATTTCCTTTGCAAGCTTGCTTGGTTGGCCAAAAAGGGCGTATGCGTTTTTTCCTGAATATATTCAGGAAAAAACGCATACGCCCTTTTTGGCCAAGTGCATCATTGTGGACGTTCTGCCTCTTTTCCTATGCTTTCAATGCAATTCCAGTCTACCTCCTGAAATCGGTTTCCTGCAATTCTGCCCCGCTTTCAAGTCCTCTTGGCAGCCTTACTTCAGTCTATTTTTGGACGATAGCTGTCATTTATAACTCTGCAGGATTGTGAATTACAGTGCCCCTGAGCTCCTTTCTTCAACTCGCTTTCTTGTGACCTGGCCGCAACACCGCAGGATGTCTTCAGGCCCTAATCTGGTTGTGGCATGGCACGCTGAGCCTTTGGTTAATTCCTCTTCCTGGTGGGAAATGAGAGTTAAATTTGCCCGTCCAGACACCTCCAGCTAGTCTCTCATTGGTTCTCGCTATTCCTGTTCATCTTCCGCAGAAATTGCAAACTGGGGCAAACAGGAGGTTAAAGGCGCTGACTCTCCTAGTGGGGAGAGTGTTAGTAAAGCGTCTGGAATGTTGCACCCGAGTACCAGGGGAGGAAAACTGAGACATATTTGAACACGTCTCCCGTTCACATGGTTGATCATACTTGGGTTCCACATGCATGTTTTAGCTGAAGGAAGAATAGCTTAAACTTGGAGAGTTAAGACCCGTGTAATGGGTACCATGCAATATGACTTCAAAGGGTCTTCATTTGCTCACGAACCTCTCCAATCCTATCACTGCTGCGTTTATGCCCCTGTACACATGCTTGATTCTCTTTCGGAGACATAGCAATCCATAGGTTTTCAGATACTTACTAGTCAGGTACATTCTTAGGCGTTTAATATGCGGTGTTGAGTCCATTTCGTTGAGCAAGGAGTAGCTCTTGTCTATTCCATATTTGACTTAAGGAAATTTATCTGTGCTCATTTCAATCTCTGGTTTTATGCAGCACCCCAACTCACCTTTCCCCTTAAGCAAGCATAAGTTGGTTTTCTAAATTTGAGACCCTGTTCTGTTCTGTAATTCAGTTCCTGTGTAGCCAAGTTTACGTTCCGTGTATTACTGATATCTTATGCTGTTTCTTTTTCTGTGTGACTTATTTCAGGTAGAATCATCATACCTAAATCCACTCATTGTGCTGCTAAGGGCCTGATGACACAGATTTCATTGCTGAGTGATATTGCTTTGTAAGTAAATACCACAATTTCTTTATCCATTTTTCACTTTCTGCGATGTTGAACTTGTACTGTAAACGAGGTTCTTGTAAACAGAGCCATTCCAAACTTTGGGGTGGCTGTGTCTTTTTGATTTTAATTTCCCTAAGCTATAGGACCATAAGTGGAAGTGCCCTAGGTTCTGTTGCTTTGTTTTTTAGATGTTTCAGGAAACACCATACACTTCTCCTGAGTGGTTGTTGGCAATTTACATCCCGCCCATCAGCATAACAAGGCTCCCAGTTCTCCATGGCCTGTCCTGCCTTTCTGGATTTTACACTTTTTTCAGATGGCCCTTTTGACTGGGGGGAAGTGAGACTTCATTGTAGTGCAGATTTCCTTTGCAAGCTTGCTTGGTTGGCCAAAAAGGGCGTATGCGTTTTTTCCTGAATATATTCAGGAAAAAACGCATACGCACTTTTTGGCCAAGTGCATCATTGTGGACGTTCTGCCTCTTTTCCTATGCTTTCAATGCAATTCCAGTCTACCTCCTGAAATCGGTTTCCTGCAATTCTGCCCCGCTTTCAAGTCCTCTTGGCAGCCTTACTTCAGTCTATTTTTGGACGATAGCTGTCATTTATAGCTCTGCAGGTTTGTGAATTACAGTGCCCCTGAGCTCCTTTCTTCAACTCGCTTTCTTGTGACCTGGCCGCAACACCGCAGGATGGCTTCAGGCCCTAATCTGGTTCCGGTACGGCATGCTTAGCCTTTGGTTATTTCCTCTTCCTGGTGGGAAATGAGAGTTAAATTTGCCCGTCCAGACACCTCCAGCTAGCTTCTGATTGTTTCTCGCTATTCCTGTTCATCTTCCACAGAAATTGCAAACTGGGCCAAACAGGAGGTTAAAGGCGCTGACTCTCCAAGTGGGGAGAGTGTTAGTAAAGCGTCTGGAATGTTGCACCCAAGTACCAGGGGAGGAAAACTGAGACATATTTGAACACGTCTCCCGATCACATGGTTGATCATACTGTGGGTTCCACATGCATGTTTTAGCTGAAGGAAGAATACCTAAAACCTGGGTAGTTGAAACCCGTGTAATGGGTACCATGCAATATGACTTCAAAGGGTCTTCATTTGCTCACCGAACCTCTCCAATCCTATCACTGCTGCGTTTATGCCCCTGTACACATGCTTGATTCTCTTTCGGAGACATAGCAATCTATAGGTTTTAAGATACTTACTAGTCAGGTACATTCTTAGGCGTTTAATATGCGGTGTTGAGTCCATTTCGTTGAGCAAGGAGTAGCTCTTGTCTATTCCATATTTGGCTTAAGGAACTTTATCTGTGCTCATTTCAATCTCTGGTTTTATGCAGCACCCCAACTCACCTTTCCCCTTAAGCAAGCATAAGTTGGTTTTCTAAATTTGAGACCCTGTTCTGTTCTGTAATTCAGTTCCTGTGTAGCCAAGTTTACATTCCGTGTATTACTGATATCTTATAATGTTTCTTTTTCTGTGTGACTTATTTCAGTTAGAATCATCATACCTGAATCCACTCATTGTGCTGCTAAGGGCCTGATGACACAGATTTCATTGCTGAGTGATATTGCTTTGTAAGTAAATACCACAACTTCTTTCTCCATTTTTCAATTTCTGCGATGTTGAACTTGTACTCTAAACGAGGTTCTTGTAAACAGAGGCGTCCAAAACTTTGGGGTGGCTGTGTCTTTTTGATTTTAATTTCCCTAAGCTATAGGACCATAAGTGGCAGTGCCCTAGGCTCTGTTGCTTTGTTTTTTAGATGTTTCAGGAAACACCATACACTTCTCCCAAGTGTCTGTTGGCAATTTACATCCCGCCCATCAGCATAACAAGGCTCCCAGTTCTCCATGGCCTGTCCTGCCTTTCTAGATTTTACACTTTTTTCAGATGGCCCTTTTGACCGGGGGGAAGTGAGACTTCATTGTAGTGCAGATTTCCTTTGCAAGCTTGCTTGGTTGGCCAAAAAGGGCGTATGCGTTTTTTCCTGAATATATTCAGGAAAAAACGCATACGCCCTTTTTGGCCAAGTGCATCATTGTGGACGTTCTGCCTCTTTTCCTATGCTTTCAATGCAATTCCAGTCTACCTCCTGAAATCGGTTTCCTGCAATTCTGCCCCGCTTTCAAGTCCTCTTGGCAGCCTTACTTCAGTCTATTTTTGGACGATAGCTGTCATTTATAACTCTGCAGGTTTGTGAATTACAGTGCCCCTGAGCTCCTTTCTTCAACTTGCTTTCTTTTGAGCTGGCCGCAACACCGCAGGATGGCTTCAGGCCCTAATCTGGTTCCGGCACGGCACACTGAGCCTTTGGTTATTTCCTCTTCCTGGTGGGAAATGAGAGTTAAATTTGCCCGTCCAGACACCTCCAGCTAGCCTCTAATTGGTTCTCGCTATTCCTGTTCATCTTCCGCAGAATTTGCAAACTGGGCCAAACAGTAGGTTAAAGGGACTGACTCTCCAATTCGGGAGAGTGTTAGTAAAGCGTCTGGAATGTTGCACCCGAGTACCAGGGTACGAAAACTGAGACATATTTGAACACGTCTCCCAATCACATGGTTGATCATACTCTAGGTTCCACATGCATGTTTTAGCTGAAGGAAGAATACCTTAAACCTGGGTAGTTGAAACCCGTGGAATGGGTACCATGCAATATGACTTCAAAGGGTCTTCATTTGCTCACCGAACCTCTCCAATCCTATCACTGCTGCGTTTATGCCCCTGTACACACGCTTGATTCTCTTTTGGAGACATAGCAATCCATAGGTTTTAAGATACTTACTAGTCAGGTACATTCTTAGGCGTTTAATATGGGGTTTTGAGTCCATTTCGTTGAGCAAGGAGTAGCTCTTGTCTATTCCATATTTGACTTAAGGAACTTTATCTGTGCTCATTTCAATCTCTGGTTTTATGCAGCACCCCAACTCACCTTTACCCTTAAGCAAGCATAAGTCTGTTTTCTAAATTTGAGACCATGTTCTGTTCTGTAATTCAGTTCCTGTGTAGCCAAGTTTACATTCCGTGTATTACTGATATCTTATGATGTTTCTTTTTCTGTGTGACTTATTTCAGTTAGAATCATCATACCTGAATCCACTCATTGTGCTGCTAAGGGCCTGATGACACAGATTTCATTGCTGAGTGATATTGCTTTGTAAGTAAATACCACAACTTCTTTATCCATTTTTCACTTTCTGCGATGTTGAACTTGTACTGTAAACGAGGTTCTTGTAAACAGAGCCGTTCCAAACTTTGGGGTGGCTGTGTCTTTTTGATTTTAATTTCCCTAAGCTATAGGACCATAAGTGGAAGTGCCCTAGGTTCTGTTGCTTTGTTTTTTAGATGTTTCAGGAAACACCATACACTTCTCCCGAGTGGTTGTTGGCAATTTACATCCCACCCATCAGCATGACAAGGCTCCCAGTTCTCCATGGCCTGTCCTGCCTTTCTGGATTTTACACTTTTTTCAGATGGCCCTTTTGACCGGGGGGAAGTGAGACTTCATTGTAGTGCAGATTTCCTTTGCAAGCTTGCTTGATTGGCCAAAAAGGGCGTATGCGTTTTTTCCTGAATATATTCAGGAAAAAACGCATACGCACTTTTTGGCCAAGTGCATCATTGTGGACGTTCTGCCTCTTTTCCTATGCTTTCAATGCAATTCCAGTCTACCTCCTGAAATCGGTTTCCTGCAATTCTGCCCCGCATTCAAGTCCTCTTGGCAGCCTTACTTCAGTCTATTTTTGGACGATAGCTGTCATTTATAACTCTGCAGGTTTGTGAATTACAGTGCCCCTGAGCTCCTTTCTTCAACTTGCTTTCTTGTGACCTGGCCGCAACACCGCAGGATGGCTTCAGGCCCTAATCTGGATCCGGCATGGCATGCTGATCCTTTGGTTATTTCCTCTGCCTGGTGGGAAATGAGAGTTAAATTTGCCCGTCCAGACACCTCCAGCTAGTCTCTCATTGGTTCTCGCTATTCCTGTTCATCTTCCGCAGAAATTGTAAACTGGGCCAAACAGGAGGTTAAAGGCGCTGAGTCTCCAAGTGGGGAGAGTGTTAGTAAAGCGTCTGGAATGTTGCACCCGAGTACCAGGGTACGAAAACTGAGACATATTTGAACACGTCTCCCGTTCACATGGTTGATCATACTTGGGTTCCACAATGCATGTTTTAGCTGAAGGAAGAATACCTTAAACCTGGAGAGTTAAGACCCGTGTAATGGGTACCATGCAATATGACTTCAAAGGGTCTTCATTTGCTCACCGAACCTCTCCAATCCTATCACTGCTGCGTTTATGCTCCTGTACACATGCTTGATTCTCTTTCGGAGACATAGCAATCCATAGGTTTTAAGATACTTACTAGTTAGTTACATTCTTAGGTGTTTAATATGCGGTGTTGAGTCCATTTCGTTGAGCAAGAAGTAGCTCTTGTCTATTCCATATTTGACTTAAGGAACTTTATCTGTGCTCATTTCAATCTCTGGTTTTATGCAGCACCCCAACTCACCTTTCCCCTTAAGCAAGCATAAGTTGGTTTTCTAAATTTGAGACCCTGTTCTGTTCTGTAATTCAGTTCCTGTGTAGCCAAGTTTCCATTCCGTGTATTACTGATATCTTATGATGTTTCTTTTTCTGTGTGACTTATTTCAGTTAGAATCATTATACCTGAATCCACTCATTGTGCTGCTAAGGGCCTGATTACACAGATTTCATTGCTGAGTGATATTGCTTTGTAAGTAAATACCACAGCTTCTTTATCCATTTTTCACTTTCTGCGATGTTGAACTTGTACTTTAAACGAGGTTCTTGTAAACAGAGCCGTTCCAAACTTTGGGGTGGCTGTGTCTTTTTGATTTTAATTTCCCTAAGCTATAGGACCATAAGTGGCAGTGCCCTAGGCTCTGTTGCTTTGTTTTTTAGATGTTTCAGGAAACACCATACACTTCTCCCGAGTGTCTGTTGGCAATTTACATCCCGCCCATCAGCATAACAAGGCTCCCAGTTCTCCATGGCCTGTCCTGCCTTTCTGGATTTTACACTTTTTTCAGATGGCCCTTTTGACCGGGGGGAAGTGAGACTTCATTGTAGTGCAGATTTCCTTTGCAAGCTTGCTTGGTTGGCCAAAAAGGACGTATGCGTTTTTTCCTGAATATATTCAGGAAAAAATGCATACGCCCTTTTTGGCCAAGTGCATCATTGTGGACGTTCTGCCTCTTTTCCTATGCTTTCAATGCAATTCCAGTCTACCTCCTGAAATCGGTTTCCTGCAATTCTGCCCCACATTCAAGTCCTCTTGGCAGCCTTACTTCAGTCTATTTTTGGACGATAGCTGTCATTTATAACTCTGCAGGTTTGTGAATTACAGTGCCCCTGAGCTCCTTTCTTCAACTCGCTTTCTTTTGAGCTGGCCGCAACACCGCAGGATGGCTTCAGGCCCTAATCTTGTTCGGGCACGGCACGCTGAGCCTTTGGTTATTTCCTCTTCTTGGTGGGAAATGAGAGTTAAATTTGCCCGTCCAGACACCTCCAGCTAGCCTCTCATTGCTTCTAGCTATTCCTGTTCATCTTCCGCAGAAATTGCAAACTGTGCCAAACAGGTGGTTAAAGGCGCTGACTCTCCAAGTGGGGAGAGTGTTAGTAAAGCGTCTGGAATGTTGCACCCGAGTACCAGGGGAGGAAAACTGAGACATATTTGAACACGTCTCCCGTTCACATGGTTGATCATACTTGGGTTCCACATGCATGTTTTAGCTGAAGGAAGAATACCTTAAACTTGGAGAATTGAGACCCGTGTAATGGGTACCATGCAATATGACTTCAAAGGGTCTTCATTTGCTCACCGAACCTCTCCAATCCTATCACTGCTGCGTTTATGCCCCTGTACACATGCTTGATTCTCTTGGAGACATAGCAATCCATAGGTTTTAGGATACTTACTATTCAGGTACATTCTTAGGCGTTTAATATGGGGTTTTGAGTCCATTTCGTTGAGCAAGGAGTAGCTCTTGTCTATTCCATATTTGGCTTAAGGAACTTTATCTGTGCTCATTTCAATCTCTGGTTTTATGCAGCACCCCAACTCACCTTTACCCTTAAGCAAGCATAAGTTGGTTTTCTAAATTTGAGACCCTGTTCTGTTCTGTAATTTAGTTCCTGTGTAGCCAAGTTTACATTCCGTGTATTACTGATATCTTATGATGTTTATTTTTCTGTGTGACTTATTTCAGTTAGAATCATCATACCTGAATCCACTCATTGTGCTGCTAAGGGCCTGATGACATAGATTTCATTGCTGAGTGATATTGCTTTGTAAGTGAATACCACAACTTCTTTATCCATTTTTCACTTTCTGCGATGTTGAACTTGTACTGTAAACGAGTTTCTTGTAAACAGAGCTATTCCAAACTTTGGGGTGGCTGTGTCTTTTTGATTTTAATTTCCCTAAGCTATAGGACCATAAGTGGAAGTGCCCTAGGCTCTGTTGCTTTGTTTTTTAGATGTTTCAGGAAACACCATACACTTCTCCCAAGTGTCTGTTGGCAATTTACATCCCGCCCATCAGCATAACAAGGCTCCCAGTTCTCCATGGCCTGTCCTGCCTTTCTGGATTTTACACTTTTTTCAGATGGCCCTTTTGACCGGGGGGAAGTGAGACTTCATTGTAGTGCAGATTTCCTTTGCAAGCTTGCTTGGTTGGCCAAAAAGGGCGTATGCGTTTTTTCCTGAATATATTCAGGAAAAAACGCATACGCCCTTTTTGGCCAAGTGCATCATTGTGGACGTTCTGCCTCTTTTCCTATGCTTTCAATGCATTTCCAGTCTACCTCCTGAAATCGGTTTCCTGCAATTCTGCCCCGCTTTCAAGTCCTCTTGGCAGCCTTAGTTCAGTATATTTTTGGACGATAGCTGTCATTTATAACTCTGCAGGTTTGTGAATTACAGTGCCCCTGAGCTCCTTTCTTCAACTCGCTTTCTTGTGACCTGACCGCAACACCGCAGGATGGCTTCAGGCCCTAATCTGGTTCCGGCACGGCACGCTGAGCCTTTGGTTAATTCCTCTTCCTGGTGGGAAATGAGAGTTAAATTTGCCCGTCCAGACTCCTCCAGCTAGCCTCTCATTGGTTCTCGCTATTCCTGTTCATCTTCCGCAGAAATTGCAAACTGGGCCAAACAGGAGGTTAAAGGCACTAACTTTCCAGGTCGGGAGAGTGTTAGTAAAGAGTGTGGAATGTTGCACCCGAGTACCAGGGGAGGAAAACTGAGACATATTTGAACACGTCTCCCATTCACACGGATGATCATACTCTGGGTTCCACATGCATGTTTTAGCTGAAGGAAGAATACCTTAAACCTGGGTAGCTGAAACCCGTGGAATGGGTACCATGCAATATGACTTCAAAGGGTCTTCATTTGCTCACCGAACCTCTCCAATCCTATCACTGCTGCGTTTATGCCCCTGTACACATGCTTGATTCTCTTTCGGAGACATAGCAATCCATAGGTTTTAAGATACTTACTAGTCAGGTACATTCTTAGGCGTTTAATATGCGGTGTTGAGTCCATTTCGTTGAGCAAGGAGTAGCTCTTGTCTATTCCATATTTGGCTTAAGGAACTTTATCTGTGCTCATTTCAATCTCTGGTTTTATGCAGCACCCCAACTCTCCTTTACCCTTAAGCAAGCATAAGTTGGTTTTCTAAATTTGAGACCCTGTTCTGTTCTGAAATTCAGTTCCTGTGTAGCCAAGTTTCCATTCCGTGTATTAGTGATATCTTATGATGTTTCTTTTTCTGTGTGACTTATTTCAGTTAGAATCATCATACCTGAATCCACTCATTATGCTGCTACGGGCCTGATGACATAGATTTCATTGCGGAGTGATTTTGCATTGTACGTAAGTACCACAAGTTCTTTATCCATTTTTCACTTTCTGCGATATTGAACTTGTACCGTAAACGAGGTTCTTGTAAACAGAGCCATCCCAAACTTTGGGGTGGCTGTGTCTTTTTGATTTTAATTTCCCTAAGCTATAGGACCATAAGTGGAAGTGCCCTAGGCTCTGTTGCTTTGTTTTTTAGATGTTTCAGGAAACACCATACACTTCTCCCGAGTGGTTGTTGGCAATTTACATCCCGCCCATCAGCATAAGAAGGCTCCCAGTTCTCCATGGCCTGTCGTGCCTTTATGGATTTTACACTTTTTTCAGATGGCCCTTTTGACCAGGTGGAAGTGAGACTTCATTGTAGTGCAGATTTCCTTTGCAAGTTTGCTTGGTTGGCCAAAAAGGGCGTATGCGTTTTTTCCTGAATATATTCAGGAAAAAACGCATACGCCCCTTTTGGCCAAGTGCATCATTGTCGAGTTTCTGACTCTCTTCATATGCTTTCAATGAAATTCCAGTCTACCTCCTGAAATCGGTTTCCTGCAATTCTGCCTTGCTTTCAATGCCTCTTCATAGCCTTACCTCAATATATTTTTTAAAAATAGTTGGCCTTTATAACTCTGCAGGTTTTTGAATTGCAGAGGCCCTTAGCTCCATTTTTTAGCTCTTATTTTTGTGGTCTTGCCCCATAACCACAGGATTCCTTGAGCCCTATTTTTCTTCTGGGGCACCTTGCTGTGCCTTTGTTTAATTCTTCTTACTGATGTGATATTAGAGTGACATGTGCCCATTGAAACCGCTACAGCTAGTTTCTCACTGGTTCCCCCTATTCCCATTCATCCTCTGCACTAACTGCAGACTGTGCGATACCAGAACTTAAAGGCATTGACTCCATGTGGGGATGTTGTTAGTAAAGCGGCTGGAATGTCGATCCGGAGCCCCAGGAGTGGAAAAATGAGGTGCGTTTTAGAAACCTTTCCCGATTATATGGTATACCAGTCGCTGGGTTTCCCAAGCATGGTTTAGCTGTAGGAAGATTCCCTTCAACCTGGAGTGTTGGGACCCTTGGACTGAGTAGCATGAAGTATTGCATTAAACTTTCAGCAGTTGCTCACCAAAGCTCACCAATCCTCTCAGCCCCAAGTGTCCAGCCTTATGTCTTATCCAGCTGTGGGTTTATATGTGGTCAATCCAGGTTGCATCACAGCCCCTGAGCGAATTTTGTAAGAATTTTTCTCTCTTTCATTGTTTCAGCGTTTTGTTTTTAAAATTTATTTCTATAATGGGGTTTAGCTCCTTTTCACTGTTGTGTTTGTGCCACTCTGCACACACTTGATTCCCTTATGGAGATATATCAATACATGGGTTTTAAGATTCTTATTCCTCAGATATATTTCTCTGCGGTGTATAGGGTGTGTTGAGGCCTGTTCATTGAGCAAGGTGTAGATCTTGTCTAATACCTATTTGGTTTATTGAACGGTATCTGTGCTAATTTCAAACTCTGGTTTTATGCATCACCCCACCTCTCCTTTCCCCTTAAGCTGATATAAGTGTGTTTTCTAAATGTGAGACACTGTTCTGTTCTGTAATTCATTTCTTGTGCAGCCATATTTACCCTCCCTCTATAAGTGATATCTTATGATATGTTTCTTTTTCTGTTTGACTTATTTCAAGTAGTATTATCGGACCTAAATCCACTCTTTATCCTTCTACTAGCCTTATTACATTGATTTCATGGTGAAGAGATATTCCATTGTACATAAGTACCACTTCTTCTTTATCCATTGTTCTCTTTCCTGGGATATTTAAGGTGTACTGAAGTTGAGGTTCTTGTAAACAGAGTAGCCCTAAACTGTGGTGTGCTTGTGTCTTGTTGATTTTTAGACTTCCCTAGATATACTCCCATGATTGGAAGTGTCCTATGCTCTGTAGCTCTGTTTTTTAGATGATTTAGGAACCACCATACACTTCTCCAGAGTGGCTCTCGGCAGTTCACACACTGCCCATCAGTGTATAAAGGCTCCCTGTTCTCCATGGCCTGTCCTGCATTTCTGGTTTTTACAATTTTTTAGGATGGCCCTTTTGACCGGTGGGAAGTGAGACTTCTTTGTTGTGCACATTTGCATTGCTTGCTTGCTTCGTTGCCCATAAAGTGCGTATGCGTTTTTTCCTGGATATAATCAGGAAAAAACGCATATGCCCTTTTGGGCCAACTGCATCATTGTCGAAATTCTGCCGCTTTTCATGTGCATTAAAGACGAGTCCAATCGATCTCTTGAAATCTGTTTCTTGCAATTCTGTCTTGCATTCAGATCCTCTTCTTTGCCTTACCTCAACATATTTTTGGACGTTAGTTTTCATTTATAACTCTGCAGGTTTGTGAATTGCAGTGACCCTGAGCTCCATTTTTTAAGTTGCTCTTTTGTGAGCTGGCCTCAAACCCGCAGGATTGCTTCAGGCCCTATTTTGGCTCCGGCGAGGCAGGCTGAGCCTTTCTTTAATTCTTATTCTTAATGGGAAATTAGAGTGATATGTGCCCGTCCAAACCCCTACAACTCTTCTCTCATTGGTTCCCCCTCTTCCCGTTCATCCTCCTCACAATTTGCAAAATGTGTGAAACAGAAGTTTAAATGTGCTGATTCTCCAAGTGGGGAGATTCTAAGTAGCGTGGCTGGAATGGTGAACAGGAGCACCAGGAGAGGATAAATGAGGTGCATTTTAGACACATCTCCCGATCACATGGTGTACAGTCCTCTGGGTTTTCCATGCATGTTTTAGCTGTAGGAAGATCCCTTGAACCTGCAGATTTGGGACCCATTGAATGGGTACCAGGTAGTATTACTTTAAAGGGTGTGCATTTCCTCACCCAACCTCACATTTCTCTTAGCGCAAACAGTTTCCAGCCTTATGTCTCATCCTGCTGTGGGTCTAGATGTGTTCAATCCATGTTGCATCACCGTCCCTGAGGAAAAGTTGTAAGAGGTTTTCTCTGTCTCTCTGTCGTTTATTTTTTTCAATTTATTACTATATTGGTTACAGCTGATTTTCAAAGCTCTGTTTCTTGCTGCTGTACATCCACTTGATTCACGTACAGAGAGACATCAATAAATTCTTTTTCAGATTCTTACCAGTCGTATATATTCTTTTCCGGTGACTTGAGTGTGCTGAGTGCAGTTCTTTTAGCTACCGTGTAGGCCTTGTTGATTATCAGTTTGGTATTTGGAATGGTATCTTTGCTAATTTCAACCTCCTGGATGATGCCTCACCCCTCCCCACCTTTCCCGTTTAGCAGCCTTATGCGTGTTTTCTATATATTTGACTATGTTTTTGTTTTGTAATTTATTTCATGTGTAGCCATTTTGATTCCACCTTTAAGTGATATCTTATGATATGTGTCTTTTTCTTTTTGAATTCTGTCACTTAGAATGATCATACGTAACTCCTCCGGAGTTGTTACAACTGGCCATATTTCATTGATTTCCAGGCTGAATAATATTCCACTCTACCTAAGTACCACATCTCTATCCATTTTTTCCCTCCAGAGACATTTAAGTTATATCCTAGTCGAGGATCTTTTAAACAGAGAGGGGGTAAACATTGGGGTGCCTGTGTCCTCTCGATTTTTGTTTTTCCCAAGATATACGCCCATGAGTGCAAGTGCCCTATGCTCTGTAGCTCATTTTTTAGATGCTTTAGTAAACACAATACACTTCTCCAGAATGGCCGTTGGCAATATACATTTCCACTATAAGTCTCACAGGGCTCCCTCTTCTCGTTGCCCTGTCCTGCATTTCTGTTGTTTACGCTTTATGACGATGGCTCTTCTGACCGATGCGAAGTGATATCTTTTGTAGTATTGACTTCCAGTGCCCACCTGTTTGGTTGGCTAAAAAAGTGTATGCCCTTTTCTTGAATATATACAGAAAAAAACGCATACACCCTTTTTGGCCAACTGCAATGTTGGCAATGTTCAGCTCCTTTTCTTGTGCTTAATGGCGAGTCCTTTCTACCTCCTCAAATCCCTTTCCTGCCATTCTCCCTTGCTTACAAGTCCTTTTCTCTGACTTTCCTCAAGACATTTTTCAGTGATGGATATTTTCAACTCTGCAGTTTTGTGAATTTTACTGCCCCTGAGTTCCATTGTTCAACTCGTGTTTATGGGAACTGGCCACAAAGCAGCGGGATTTCCTCAAGCCCTATACTGTTTCCATGGGCAACCCTAGCCTTTGGTCAATTCGTCTTCCTGATTGGAAATTAGAGTGACATGTGCCTGTCTGAACACCTAGGACTTGTCTCTCATTGTTCCTCATCCTTCTGCTTCATCCTCTGGACAAATTCCAAACTGTACGCAACAGGATGTTGACAGTGCTGACATCTCCAAGTGGGGAGACTGTTAGTAAAGACGCTGGAGGGGTGAACCCGAGCACCAGGAGATGAGGAGATGAGATGCCTTTTCCAAACTCTTCCCGATCAGACGGTATACCATCCTCTGGGTGTGACAGACATGTTTTAGCAGTAGGAAGAGTCCCATTCATGTAAGGAGAACACCAGGGCTTTTTCAAAATCAGTGTCTCCCCGAAACCCAAACTGGGGAATTTTTTAAGCTACGGCTACACATATGTTCATTAAGGGCCTTGGGAAGTAGGCAGAGTCCAAACTTTAGATGATTGAAGTCTTCAGGGTCAGAAGCACTCACCACCAGCTTCCCTTAGGCTACACTTTAACTGTCATTGATAGATGATGTCAATAAAAATATCTATTCTTTTTCAGATTATTTCCCCTTATAGGTTATTGCAAAATGTTGAGTGTAGTTCCCTGTGCTATACAGTAGTTCCTTGTTGATGATCTATTTTATACATAGCAGTGTGTATGTGTTCATTCCAAACTGTTAATTTATCCCTCCTCCCACCTTTCCCCTTTGGTAATAATAAATTATAAGATTTTATACTTCTCAGAAATGGGGGAGCTGAAAGAGAGGTATCATTTTCAATGGAAAAGCATTTAAAACAAGATTGAAGGTTTAACCAAGATTATTAGCTGTACATCCTTGGAAAGAAATCACTTCGTTTCTCTAATATTGACCTGACAAATAAGACAAACCTTTTCACTGAACTTGCTTATAAAAAGTGATGGAAATATCAAATGGAAGTGTTAAAAACATCTTATTTTACCCGAGCCTTATACACTGTTCTATGTTAACTACAGTTTGGCTCACACATCTGTTCATTGAGGTTACAATAGTCTCAATTTCTGTTACTGATCCTCCAGAGTGGACCCCAACAAGTGTCCCCCTGCCCAGTGTCATTAGGGCCAACAGATCGAGACTGAGTTTGGTTCACAAGCAAAGGAAACTTTATATTTTGATCAGAGAATGGAGAGGTGAGAGCATGCACTACCCCGTGGGCTGTGGGCTGGGCTGCTGTGTAGAGATCCTGTCAGAGTCAGTGGGAGGGAGGGAGGCGGCGGAGCTCTCGAGGGCCGGGTTGGCTGTAGCTCAGGCTCTATATCGTGGAGTCTGCACTGGGCCCCAGGAGCTGAGGTGTCGACCCAGCCATTCTGCACTAGGAAATCTGGTCTGAAGTGCCGGGTGTGGAACCTCTGCATGCGGGACCCTAGGAGCACGTGAAATTAGACAAAGCACAAAGGATAAAAAAGGTTAGACTTGACTTTATTGCCCAGATTCTATTTTTATCTCCCAGGGATTTTTAATGGGCTTTCCTGGGGACAAACCCCTCCTCTGCCTTTTGTCCCGTTCCTCATTCTTGGAGTGCTGAGGGTGCAGACCCTTCTTCTGTAACTGCTGAGTGCTGAGTTGGGAGCCCTCATACCCTGGGGCGAGGGTCAGAGCTTCTCCCCAGCAGCCTCCCGGTGACGTTGATTGTCCCCAGGACCCCTGCCTCCCTGCTCGTCCACCTGAGCACCAGCATTGGAAGTGTTATAGATTCTAATGACCTTTAAGGGTCCAGGAAAGAGATGTGCAGAGACGCTGTGGGGGCCGGTTTCACCCCGCCCCACATTTGTTCGGCCACCTTAGGCTGACCGTCTCTGCCAGCCTAGATGATCTGACCAGTAGTCTGCGCTTTCTTCAATTAAGCCCCTGAATTAACGTACAAACAGCACCAGGTGTCAGAGCCCTGCCCGCTCAACTCCCAGACAGTCCAGGGTCAGTGGTGATCAAGGACCATGATGGCTACTGAGTCAACAGCCTTTTGAAGTAAACAGGAGTCCAGCCGGTCTTATTGGCCACCATCATCACGGTGTCTGTAGGCTTTTCTATGGTGACAGTGTGGTATACTGTTCCCCCGCCAAGATTATTAGCTCCCCTCTGGGTGCAGTAAGTCCTGCAAGCAGTAGTCTACTCTTTTGGGACACACTCTTGTTGTTTTATGAGAGAAACTCCAGGTCAAGTGATGTTCACACGAGTCGTCATGGTGCCCTGTTGCCCCCGGTTATCTCTCTGGATGTTGGAGTTGGAGGGCCTCCTCACTCGAGGTCGGTGTGCCCATGGAGCGAACCCTGCAACTTCAGGGCATGGTTGGTGGTTAGGATCACCACGTGGGGTCCTTTTCCCTTAGGAGGGAGGTGGCCTTTTGGGCTGCTGATTTCCAGGTTTTTAGATACCGCCAGTATCTTGGCCAGATGTGGCAGTGGGCCAAGCCCCTTAGTGACCGTAGTTTATCCTACCTGGATGGCATTCTTGCATTGTTCCATTTCAAGTGGTCCCAGTTTTTGCACTAATTCTCCAATGGCGATTCACCTTTCACCGGGAATGTAAAGGTCAAAGGGTTTAGCTAAATTAGGGAGTTCCAGGGCAAGGGTCTGAATTGACTGCTCTTTCCATTCTTGAAAGGCCACTTCTGGATTCTATTCAAAAGGATCATCATCGTTTCCTTTCAGTGTTTCATATAGAGGCCCAGCTAGTAGACTGTAGTTAGGGATCCAGAAGCAGCAAACCCTGGCCTCCCCAGGAACCCCTAAGCTGTCTTCTAGTTTTAGAAAGGGGTAAGGCTGAAAATGGTTTCTTCCCTTTCCTGGGATGGGCTTCTCTGACCTTCTGTGAGAATGAAGCCCAGGCAGGTCACCGCAGTCTGTGATATTTGAGCTTTTTCTTGGACAACTTCTATCCTTTATTGGCTTGGTAGTTCAGAGGCCTCCTTAGTAGGGCTGGTGATCAGAATGTCGTCTGCATATTGAAGGAGGGTTTCCTTTTCCAGAGGTAGAACTTTTAGGTCTTTAGCTAAGCTTTCCCCAAAGATGGTGTGGGAATTTTTGCACCCTTGGGGCCAGACGGCCCGGAAGTATTGTTTTAGTTGTATGTTGAGTCCTGCCACTCACAAGCCAAAATTTCTTGTGACTCTGGGACTAATGGAATACAAAAGAAGGCATCATTGAAGACTAATACAGAATACCATGTCCTGGTGGTTGGTAGAATGACCAGCAGGGTGTAGGAATTAGGAGCAACTGGAGGTATATCCTCGGTGGCTTCACTGACTGTCCTGACATCCTTTACCAGGTCCCCAGCAGCCCATGGGGCTCTCGTGGTCAGACCAATCCCAGAATATGGAGCTCACCTGGGCAGGTACCCCACCCCCACCCCAGCCCACGGGGCTCTCGTGGTCAGGCCCCTCCCAGGATACAGAGCTACCCTTGCAGGTACCGTGGCAGGGCTGGGCACACAGGAACCGTGCACATAGCCCTCATTGCAGAGCACCCCCAGCTCACCTGTCGCTCAGAGCTGACACAGAGCACCTCAGAGCAGGACTTGAACTAACAAACAGCAGCTGCGACAGGTCTGTGACCCTGGGCATCACTCCGTGAGGCCTCCCTCCACCTGGTCTTCCAGAGACTTCCACTGCACCCGGGGCACCAGGCCTCTGTCTCCAACCACCACCCACCCCTCCTCTCCCTGACTCCTGGGTTCCTCTCATTAGGAGAGGGTTTTCTTGAAGTTGTCTCCCACTCATGGGCCAGATAAAATGATTAGAAAACAAGCCAAAGCTGCAGCCCCTTGTCTATCCTGACTCTCAGGAGCCCACACCTGTTCCTTGGACCTGGCCGGTTCAGCAAGTTCCATTTTCTGCAACTGTGAGCCCCTGAGGGGTGATGATTGGCTGACCTGGGCAGCCTTACCGTGCCGGCCAGCCCTCCCCAGGTGTGCCTGGGTTGAGATCAATATAAATACCACTCCAGGCAGCAAGAGCCCCTGCAGCCGTGCCTGACGCCATTTTCTCTGCCCTGTCAGCAGTCTCGGGGCTGGGCTGGTGGGAGGGAGTGAGAGGCCACGGCTTTGTGGGTGGCCCAGTGTGAGTGGGGCTCTGCTGGACTTTCTGCAGCAGTTGCCAGGCTGCCACCTGCTAAAGAAGAGGGTGTGTCACCCATACCTGCTGCTGGAATTTCTCCCTGGGCAGAGGTGAGGAAGGAAAAAAGCAGTGGGGGCAGGGACAGGACGGGTATCTCAGGCAGGGAAATGGAAATCTTCCAGAAGAGCACCCAGGGCCAGGACCATCCTGGCTGGCCTGCAGGCACCAAGTCGGCCGGCATGCTGTCACTCGTGTGGCTCTATGGCCCTTCCTCTAGGCTTTCAAGTCCTTGTATATATTCAGGTGTTTTACCTGGGACGGGTGGGAATAGTTCAGCAGCAACTGGCCTGGGGCTCAGCTCACGTTTACTCACAGATGCCTCGGCACGGTGCCCCAGCTTTGCAATGAGGACGCTTGTTGCGTGGGGGCTGCTGGCTGAATGGGAGACGATTCCCCACCACTGACCAACTTCAGAATTGTTTACAACTGGAGCAAGTGCCCTGATACGGTTTTCCTCTGTGTAATTGGTGGGTTCTGTGTTTTTTTTCTCTTTTTCGTTTTTGGTTCAAGGTAGATTTTATTCCTCTTTTTTGTATTTACAGATATAAGCATGGAAATAATTTATTCATATAAATACATGTATGTGCAGGGAATAATTGTTTTTTCTGTTTTATTTTTTAAATTTTATTTCTTTTTAATTTTGAATTTTATTTTATATTTTTATACAGCAGGTTCTTATTGGTTATCTATTTTATACATATAAATGTATACATGCCAATCCCAGTCTCTCAACTCCTCCCACCACCACCCCCCAACAGCTTTCCCCCCTTGTTGTCCATACGTTTGTTGTCTACATCTGTTGCTCTATTTATGCCTTGCAAAATGGTTAATCTGTACAGTTTTTCTAGGTTCCACATATATGCATGAATATACAAGATTTGTTTTTCTCTTTCTGACTTACTTCACTCTGTATGACAGTCTCTAGATCCATCGACGTCTCTACAAATGACCCAATTTCATTCCTTTTCATGGCTTAGTAATATTCCATTTTATATATGTACCACAGCTTTATGCATTCGTCTGTCTGTGGGCATTTAGGTTGCTTCCATTACCTCGATATTGTAAATAGTGATGCAATGAACATTGCGGTGAATGACTCTTTTTGATTTATGGTTTTGTCTGGGTATATGTCCAGTACTGGGATTGCTGTATCATATGGTAATTCTATTGTTAGTTTCTTAAGAAATTCCATATTGTTCTCCATAATGATTGTATCAATTTATATTCCCAACAATAGTGGAAGAGGGTTCCTTTTCTCCACACCCTTTCCAGCATTTTTTGTTTGTAGATTTTCAATGATGCCTATTCTACCAGGTGTGAGGTGATACCTCATTGTTGAATCCATTTCGTTGAGCAAGGGGTAGCTCTTGTCTATTCCATATTTGGCTTAAGGAACTTTATCTGTGCTCATTTCAATCTCTGGTTGTATGCAGCACCCCAACTCACCTTTCCCCTTAAGCAAGCATAAGTTGGTTTTCTAAATTTGAGACCCTGTTCTGTTCTGTAATTCAGTTCCTGTGTAGCCAAGTTTACATTCCGTGTATTAGTGATATCTTATGATGTTTCTTTTCCTGTGTGACTTATTTCAGTTAGAATCATCATACCTGAATCCACTTGTGCTGCTAAGGGCCTGATGACACAGATTTCATTGCTGAGTGATATTGCTTTGTAAGTAAATACCACAACTTCTTTATCCATTTTTCACTTTCTGCAATGTTGAACTTGTACTGTAAACGAGGTTCTTGTAAACAGAGCCGTTCCAAACTTTGGGGTGGCTGTGTCTTTTTGATTTTAATTTCCCTAAGCTATAGGACCATAAGTGGAAGTGCCCTAGGTTCTGTTGCTTTCTCTTTTAGATGTTTCAGGAAACACCATACACTTCTCCCGAGTGGTTGTTGGCAATTTACATCCCACCCATCAGCATAACAAGGCTCCCAGTTCTCCATGGCCTGTCCTGCCTTTCTGGATTTTACACTTTTTTCAGATGGCCCTTTTGACCGGGGGGAAGTGAGACTTCATTGTAGTGCAGATTTCCTTTGCAAGCTTGCTTGGTTGGCCAAAAAGGGCGTATGCGTTTTTTCCTGAATATATTCAGGAAAAAACGCATACGCAATTTTTGGCCAAGTGCATCATTGTGGACGTTCTGCCTCTTTTCCTATGCTTTCAATGCAATTCCAGTCTACCTCCTGAAATCGGTTTCCTGCAATTCTGCCCCGCTTTCAAGTCCTCTTGGCAGCCTTACTTCAGTATATTTTTGGACGATAGCTGTCATTTATAACTCTGCAGGTTTGTGAATTACAGTGCCCCTGAGCTCCTTTCTTCAACTTGCTTTCTTTTGAGCTGGCCGCAACACCGCAGGATGGCTTCAGGCCCTAATCTGGTTCCGGCACGGCACGCTGAGCCTTTGGTTAATTCCTCTTCCTGGTGGGAAATGAGAGTTAAATTTGCCCGTCCAGACACCTCCAGCTAGTCTCTCATTTGTTCTCCCTATTCCTGTTCATCTTCCGCAGAAATTGCAAACTGGGCCAAACAGGAGGTTAAAGGGACTGACTCTCCAAGTCGGGAGAGTGTTAGTAAAGCGTCTGGAATGTTGCACCCAGTACCAGGGTACGAAAACTGAGACATATTTGAACACGTCTCCTGATCACATGGTTGATCATACTCTAGGTTCCACATTCATGTTTTAGCTGAAGGAAGAATACCTTAAACCTGGAGAGTTGAGACCCGTGTAATGGGTACCATGCAATATGACTTCAAAGGGTCTTCATTTGCTCACCGAACCTCTCCAATCCTATCACTGCTGCGTTTATGCCGCTGTACACATGCTTGATTCTCTTTCGGAGACATAGCAATCCATAGGTTTTAAGATACTTACTAGTCAGGTACATTCTTAGGCGTTTAATATGCGGTGTTGAGTCCATTTCGTTGAGCAAGGAGTAGCTCTTGTCTATTCCATATTTGGCTTAAGGAACTTTATCTGTGCTCATTTCAATCTCTGGTTTTATGCAGCACCCCAACTCACCTTTCCCCTATGGAAGCATATGTTGGTTTTCTAAATTTGAGACCCTGTTGTGTTTTGGAATTCAGTTCCTGTGTAGCCAAGTTTACATTCTGTGTATTAGTGATATCTTATGATGTTTCTTTTTCTGTGTGACTTATTTCAGTTAGAATCATCGTACCTGAATCCACTCATTATGCTGCTACGGGCCTGATGACATAGATTTCATTGCTGAGTGATACTGCATTGTACGTAAGTACCACATGTTGTTTATCCATTTTTCACTTTCTGTGATATTGAACTTGTACGGTAAACGAGGTTCTTGTAAACGGAGGCGTCCCAAACTTTGGGGTGGCTGTGTCTTTTTGATTTTAATTTCCCTAAGCTATAGGACCATAAGTGGAAGTGCCCTAGGCTCTGTTGCTTTGTTTTTTAGATGTTTCAGGAAACACCATACACTTCTCCCGAGTGTCTGTTGGCAATTTACATCCCGCCCATCAGCATAACAAGGCTCCCAGTTCTCCATGGCCTGTCCTGCCTTTCTGGATTTTACACTTTTTTCAGATGGCCCTTTTGACCGGGGGGAAGTGAGACTTCATTGTAGTGCAGATTTCCTTTGCAAGCTTGCTTGGTTGGCCAAAAAGTGCGTATGCGTTTTTTCCTGAATATATTCAGGAAAAAACGCATACGCCCTTTTTGGCCAAGTGCATCATTGTGGACGTTCTGCCTCTTTTCCTATGCTTTCAATGCAATTCCAGTCTACCTCCTGAAATCGGTTTCCTGCAATTCTGCCCCGCTTTCAAGTCCTCTTGGCAGCCTTACTTCAGTCTATTTTTGGACGATAGCTGTCATTTATGACTCTGCAGGTTTGTGAATTACACTGCCCCTGAGCTCCTTTCTTCAACTCGCTTTCTTTTGAGCTGGCCGCAACAGCGCAGAATGGCTTCAGGCCCTAATCTGGTTCCGGTACGGCACGCTGAGCCTTTGGTTATTTCCTCTTCCTGGTGGTAAATGAGAGTTAAATTTGCCCGTCCAGACACCTCCAGCTATCCTCTCATTGGTTCTCGCTATTCCTGTTCATCTTCCGCAGAAATTGCAAACTGTGCCAAACAGGAGGTTAAAGGCGCTGACTCTCCAAGTGGGGAGAGTGTTAGTAAAGCGTCTGGAATGTTGCACCCGAGTACCAGGGGAGGAAAACTGAGACATATTTGAACACGTCTCCCGATCACATGGTTGATCATACTCTAGGTTCCACATGCATGTTTCAACTGAAGGAAGAATACCTTAAACCTGGGTAGTTGAAACCCGTGGAATGGGTACCATGCAATATGACTTCAAAGGGTCTTCATTTGCTCACCGAACCTCTCCAATCCTATCACTGCTGCGTTTATGCCCCTGTACACACGCTTGATTCTCTTTCGGAGACATAGCAATCCATAGGTTTTAAGATACTTACAAGTCAGGTACATTCTTAGGCATTTAATATGCGGTGTTGAGTCCATTTTGTTGAGCAAGGAGTAGCTCTTGTCTATTCCATATTTGGCTTAAGGAACTTTATCTGTGCTCATTTCAATCTCTGGTTTTATGCAGCACCCCAACTCACCTTTACCCTTAAGCAAGCATAAGTTGGTTTTCTAAATTTGAGACCCTGTTCTGTTCTGTAATTTAGTTCCTGTGTAGCCAAGTTTACATTCCGTGTATTACTGATATCTTATGATGTTTATTTTTCTGTGTGACTTATTTCAGTTAGAATCATCATACCTGAATCCACTCATTGTGCTGCTAAGGGCCTGATGACATAGATTTCATTGCTGAGTGATATTGCTTTGTAAGTGAATACCACAACTTCTTTATCCATTTTTCACTTTCTGCGATGTTGAACTTGTACTGTAAACGAGGTTCTTGTAAACAGAGCCGTTCCAAACTTTGGGGTGGCTGTGTCTTTTTGATTTTAATTTCCCTAAGCTATAGGACCATAAGTGGAAGTGCCCTAGGCTCTGTTGCTTTGTTTTTTAGATGTTTCAGGAAACACCATACACTTCTCCCGAGTGTCTGTTGGCAATTTACATCCCGCCCATCAGCATAACAAGGCTCCCAGTTCTCCATGGCCTGTCCTGCCTTTCTGGATTTTACACTTTTTTCAGATGGCCCTTTTGACCGGGGGGAAGTGAGACTTCATTGTAGTGCAGATTTCCTTTGCAAGTTTGCTTGGTTGGCCAAAAAGTGCGTATGCGTTTTTTCCTGAATATATTCAGGAAAAAACGCATACGCCCTTTTTGGCCAAGTGCATCATTGTGGACGTTCTGCCTCTTTTCCTATGCTTTCAATGCAATTCCAGTCTACCTCCTGAAATCGGTTTCCTGCAATTCTGCCCCGCTTTCAAGTCCTCTTGGCAGCCTTACTTCAGTCTATTTTTGGACGATAGCTGTCATTTATAACTCTGCAGGTTTGTGAATTACACTGCCCCTGAGCTCCTTTCTTCAACTCGCTTTCTTTTGAGCTGGCCGCAACACCGCAGAATGGCTTCAGGCCCTAATCTGGTTCCGGTACGGCACGCTGAGCCTTTGGTTATTTCCTCTTCCTGGTGGGAAATGAGAGTTAAATTTGCCCGTCCAGACACCTCCAGCTATTCTCTCATTGGTTCTCGCTATTCCTGTTCATCTTCCGCAGAAATTGCAAACTGTGCCAAACAGGAGGTTAAAGGCGCTGACTCTCCAAGTGGGGAGAGTGTTAGTAAAGCGTCTGGAATGTTGCACCCGAGTACCAGGGGAGGAAAACTGAGACATATTTGAACACGTCTCCCGATCACATGGTTGATCATACTCTAGGTTCCACATGCATGTTTCAACTGAAGGAAGAATACCTTAAACCTGGGTAGTTGAAACCCGTGGAATGGGTACCATGCAATATGACTTCAAAGGGTCTTCATTTGCTCACCGAACCTCTCCAATCCTATCACTGCTGCGTTTATGCCCCTGTACACACGCTTGATTCTCTTTCGGAGACATAGCAATCCATAGGTTTTAAGATACTTACTAGTCAGGTACATTCTTAGGCGTTTAATATGGGGTTTTGAGTCCATTTCGTTGAGCAAGGAGTAGCTCTTGTCTATTCCATATTTGGCTTAAGGAACTTTATCTGTGCTCATTTCAATCTCTGGTTTTATGCAGGACCCCAACTCACCTTTACCCTTAAGCAAGCATAAGTTGGTTTTCTAAATTTGAGACCCTGTTCTGTTCTGTAATTTAGTTCCTGTGTAGCCAAGTTTACATTCCGTGTATTACTGATATCTTATGATGTTTATTTTTCTGTGTGACTTATTTCAGTTAGAATCATCATACCTGAATCCACTCATTGTGCTGCTAAGGGCCTGAGGACATAGATTTCATTGCTGAGTGATATTGCTTTGTAAGTAAATACCACAACTTCTTTATCCATTTTTCACTTTCTGCGATGTTGAACTTGTACTGTAAACGAGGTTCTTGTAAACAGAGCTGTTCCAAACTTTGGGGTGGCTGTGTCTTTTTTATTTTAATTTCCCTAAGCTATAGGACCATAAGTGGAAGTGCCCTAGGCTCTGTTGCTTTGTTTTTTAGATGTTTCAGGAAACACCATACACTTCTCCCAAGTGACTGTTGGCAATTTACATCCCGCCCATCAGCATAACAAGGCTCCCAGTTCTCAATGGCCTGTTGCCTTTCTGGATTTTACACTTTTTTCAGATGGCCCTTTTGACCTGGGGGAAGTGAGACTTCATTGTAGTGCAGATTTCCTTTGCAAGCTTGCTTGGTTGGCCAAAAAGGGCGTATGCGTTTTTTCCTGAATATATTCAGGAAAAACCGCATACGCCCTTTTTGGCCAAGTGCATCATTGTGGACGTTCTGCCTCTTTTCCTATGCTTTCAATGCATTTCCAGTCTACCTCCTGAAATCGGTTTCCTGCAATTCTGCCCCGCTTTCAAGTCCTCTTGGCAGCCTTACTTCAGTCTATTTTTGGACGATAGCTGTCATTTATAACTCTGCAGGTTTGTGAATTACAGTACCCCTGAGCTCCTTTCTTCAACTCGCTTTCTTGTAAGCTGGCCGCAACACCGCAGGATGGCTTCAGGCCCTAATCTGGTTCCGGCCCGGCATGCTGAGCTTTTGGTTAATTCCTCTTCCTGGTGGGAAATGAGAGTTTAATTTGCCCGTCCAGACACCTCCAGCTAGCCTCTCATTGGTTCTCGCTATTCCTGTTCATCTTCCGCAGAAATTGCAAACTGGGCCAAACAGGAAGTTAAAGGGACTGACTCTCCAAGTCAGGAGAGTGTTAATAAAGCATCTGGAATGTTGCACCCGAGTACCAGGGGAGGAAAACTGAGACATATTTGAACACGTCTCCCGTTCACATGGTTGATCATACTCTGGGTTCCACATGCATGTTGTAGCTGAAGGAAGAATACCTTAAACCTGGAGAGTTGAGACCCGTGTGATGGGTACCATGCAATATGACTTCAAAGGGTCTTCATTTGCTCACCGAACCTCTCCAATCCTATCACTGCTGCGTTTATGCCCCTGTACACACGCTTGATTCTCTTCTGGAGACATAGCAATCCATAGGTTTTAAGATACTTACTAGTCAGGTACATTCTTAGGCGTTTAATATGGGGTTTTGAGTCCATTTCGTTGAGCAAGGAGTAGCTCTTGTCTATTCCATATTTGGCTTAAGGAACTTTATCTGTGCTCATTTCAATCTCTGGTTTTATGCAGCACCCCAACTCACCTTTCCCCTAAGCAAGCATAAGGTGGTTTTCTAAATTTGAGAGCCTGTTCTGTTTTGGAATGCAGTTCCTGTGTAGCCAAGTTTACATTCCGTGTATTAGTGATATCTTATGATGTTTCTTTTTCTGTGTGACTTATTTCAGTTAGAATCATCGTACCTGAATCCACTCATTATGCTGCTACGGGCCTGATGACATAGATTTCATTGCTGAGTGATACTGCATTGTACGTAAGTACCACAAGTTCTTTATCCATTTTTCACTTTCTGTGATATTGAACTTGTACGGTAAACGAGGTTCTTGTAAACGGAGGCGTCCCAAACTTTGGGGTGGCTGTGTCTTTTTGATTTTAATTTCCCTAAGCTATTGGACCATAAGTGGAAGTGCCCTAGGCTCTGTTGCTTTGTTTTTTAGATGTTTCAGGAAACACCATACACTTCTCCCAAGTGACTGTTGGCAATTTACATCCCGCCCATCAGCATAACAAGGCTCCCAGTTCTCAATGGCCTGTTGCCTTTCTGGATTTTACACTTTTTTCAGATGGCCCTTTTGACCTGGGGGAAGTGAGACTTCATTGTAGTGCAGATTTCCTTTGCAAGCTTGCTTGGTTGGCCAAAAAGGGCGTATGCGTTTTTTCCTGAATATATTCAGGAAAAACCGCATACGCCCTTTTTGGCCAAGTGCATCATTGTGGACGTTCTGCCTCTTTTCCTATGCTTTCAATGCATTTCCAGTCTACCTCCTGAAATCGGTTTCCTGCAATTCTGCCCCGCTTTCAAGTCCTCTTGGCAGCCTTACTTCAGTCTATTTTTGGACGATAGCTGTCATTTATAACTCTGCAGGTTTGTGAATTACAGTACCCCTGAGCTCCTTTCTTCAACTCGCTTTCTTGTAAGCTGGCCGCAACACCGCAGGATGGCTTCAGGCCCTAATCTGGTTCCGGCCCGGCATGCTGAGCTTTTGGTTAATTCCTCTTCCTGGTGGGAAATGAGAGTTTAATTTGCCCGTCCAGACACCTCCAGCTAGCCTCTCATTGGTTCTCGCTATTCCTGTTCATCTTCCGCAGAAATTGCAAACTGGGCCAAACAGGAAGTTAAAGGGACTGACTCTCCAAGTCAGGAGAGTGTTAATAAAGCATCTGGAATGTTGCACCCGAGTACCAGGGGAGGAAAACTGAGACATATTTGAACACGTCTCCCGTTCACATGGTTGATCATACTCTGGGTTCCACATGCATGTTGTAGCTGAAGGAAGAATACCTTAAACCTGGAGAGTTGAGACCCGTGTGATGGGTACCATGCAATATGACTTCAAAGGGTCTTCATTTGCTCACCGAACCTCTCCAATCCTATCACTGCTGCGTTTATGCCCCTGTACACACGCTTGATTCTCTTCTGGAGACATAGCAATCCATAGGTTTTAAGATACTTACTAGTCAGGTACATTCTTAGGCGTTTAATATGGGGTTTTGAGTCCATTTCGTTGAGCAAGGAGTAGCTCTTGTCTATTCCATATTTGGCTTAAGGAACTTTATCTGTGCTCATTTCAATCTCTGGTTTTATGCAGCACCCCAACTCACCTTTCCCCTAAGCAAGCATAAGGTGGTTTTCTAAATTTGAGAGCCTGTTCTGTTTTGGAATGCAGTTCCTGTGTAGCCAAGTTTACATTCCGTGTATTAGTGATATCTTATGATGTTTCTTTTTCTGTGTGACTTATTTCAGTTAGAATCATCGTACCTGAATCCACTCATTATGCTGCTACGGGCCTGATGACATAGATTTCATTGCTGAGTGATACTGCATTGTACGTAAGTACCACAAGTTCTTTATCCATTTTTCACTTTCTGTGATATTGAACTTGTACGGTAAACGAGGTTCTTGTAAACGGAGGCGTCCCAAACTTTGGGGTGGCTGTGTCTTTTTGATTTTAATTTCCCTAAGCTATTGGACCATAAGTGGAAGTGCCCTAGGCTCTGTTGCTTTGTTTTTTAGATGTTTCAGGAAACACCATACACTTCTCCCGAGTGGTTGTTGGCAATTTACATCCCGCCCATCAGCATAACAAGGCTCCCAGTTCTCCATGGCCTGTCCTGCCTTTCTGGATTTTACACTTTTTTCAGATGGCCCTTTTGAACGGGGAGAAGTGAGACTTCATTGTAGTGCAGATTTCCTTTGCAAGTTTGCTTGGTTGGCCAAAAAGGGCGTATGGGTTTTTTCCTGAATATATTCAGGAAAAAACGCATACGCCCTTTTTGGCCAAGTGCATCATTGTGGACGTTCTGCCTCTTTTCCTATGCTTTCAATGCAATTCCAGTCTACCTCCTGAAATCGGTTTCCTGCAATTCTGCCCCGCTTTCAAGTCCTCTTGGCAGCCTTACTTCAGTATATTTTTCGACGATAGCTGTCATTTATAACTCTGCAGGTTTGTGAATTACAGTGCCCCTGAGCTCCTTTCTTCAACTCGCTTTCTTTTGAGCTGGCCGCAACACCGCAGGATGTCTTCAGGCCCTAAACTGGTTCTGGCACGGCACGCTGAGCCTTTGGTTAATTCCTCTTCCTGGTGGGAAATGAGAGTTAAATTTGCCCATCCAGACACCTCCAGCTAGTCTCTCATTGGTTCTCGCTATTCCTGTTCATCTTCCACAGAAATTGCAAACTGGGCCAAACAGGAGGTTAAAGGGACTGACTCTCCAAGTGGGGAGAGTGTTAGTAAAGCGTCTGGAATGTTGCACCCGAGTACCAGGGTACGAAAACTGAGACATATTTGAACACGTCTCCCAATCACATGGTTGATCATACTCTAGGTTCCACATGCATGTTTTAGCTGAAGGAAGAATACCTTAAACCTGGGTAGTTGAAACCCGTGGAATGGGTACCATGCAATATGACTTCAAAGGGTCTTCATTTGCTCACGAACCTCTCCAATCCTATCACTGCTGCATTTATGCCCCTGTACACATGCTTGATTCTCTTTCGGAGACATAGCAATCCATAGGTTTTAAGATACTTACTAGTCAGGTACATTCTTAGGCGTTTAATATGCGGTGTTGAGTCCATTTCGTTGAGCAAGGAGTAGCTCTTGTCTATTCCATATTTGGCTTAAGGAACTTTATCTGTGCTCATTTCAATCTCTGGTTTTATGCAGCACCCCAACTCACCTTTCCCCTTAAGCAAGCATAAGGTGGTTTTCTAAATTTGAGACCCTGTTCTGTTTTGGAATGCAGTTCCTGTGTAGCCAAGTTTCCATTCCGTGTATTAGTGATATCTTATGATGTTTCTTTTTCTGTGTGACTTATTTCAGTTAGAATCATCGTACCTGAATCCACTCATTATGCTGCTACGGGCCTGATGACATAGATTTCATTGCTGAGTGATACTGCATTGTACGTAAGTACCACAAGTTGTTTATCCATTTTTCACTTTCTGTGATATTGAACTTGTACGGTAAACGAGGTTCTTGTAAACGGAGGCGTCCCAAACTTTGGGGTGGCTGTGTCTTTTTGATTTTAATTTCCCTAAGCTATAGGACCATAAGTGGAAGTGCCCTAGGTTCTGTTGCTTTGTTTTTTAGATGTTTCAGGAAACACCATACACTTCTCCCGAGTGGTTGTTGGCAATTTACATCCCGCCCATCAGCATAACAAGGCTCCCAGTTCTCCATGGCCTGTCCTGCCTTTCTGGATTTTACACTTTTTTCAGATGGCCCTTTTGACCGGGGGGAAGTGAGACTTCATTGTAGTGCAGATTTCCTTTGCAAGCTTGCTTGGTTGGCCAAAAAGGGCGTATGCGTTTTTTCCTGAATATATTCAGGAAAAAACGCATACGCCCTTTTTGGCCAAGTGCATCATTGTGGACGTTCTGCCTCTTTTCCTATGCTTTCAATGCAATTCCAGTCTACCTCCTGAAATACGTTTCCTACAATTCTGCCCCGCTTTCAAGTCCTCTTGGCAGCCTTACTTCAGTATATTTTTCGACGATAGCTGTCATTTATAACTCTGCAGGTTTGTGAATTACAGTGCCCCTGAGCTCCTTTCTTCAACTCGCTTTCTTTTGAGCTGGCCGCAACACCGCAGGATGTCTTCAGGCCCTAAACTGGTTCTGGCACGGCACGCTGAGCCTTTGGTTAATTCCTCTTCCTGGTGGGAAATGAGAGTTAAATTTGCCCATCCAGACACCTCCAGCTAGTCTCTCATTGGTTCTCGCTATTCCTGTTCATCTTCCACAGAAATTGCAAACTGGGCCAAACAGGAGGTTAAAGGGACTGACTCTCCAAGTGGGGAGAGTGTTAGTAAAGCGTCTGGAATGTTGCACCCGAGTACCAGGGTACGAAAACTGAGACATATTTGAACACGTCTCCCAATCACATGGTTGATCATACTCTAGGTTCCACATGCATGTTTTAGCTGAAGGAAGAATACCTTAAACCTGGGTAGTTGAAACCCGTGGAATGGGTACCATGCAATATGACTTCAAAGGGTCTTCATTTGCTCACGAACCTCTCCAATCCTATCACTGCTGCATTTATGCCCCTGTACACATGCTTGATTCTCTTTCGGAGACATAGCAATCCATAGGTTTTAAGATACTTACTAGTCAGGTACATTCTTAGGCGTTTAATATGCGGTGTTGAGTCCATTTCGTTGAGCAAGGAGTAGCTCTTGTCTATTCCATATTTGGCTTAAGGAACTTTATCTGTGCTCATTTCAATCTCTGGTTTTATGCAGCACCCCAACTCACCTTTCCCCTTAAGCAAGCATAAGGTGGTTTTCTAAATTTGAGACCCTGTTCTGTTTTGGAATGCAGTTCCTGTGTAGCCAAGTTTCCATTCCGTGTATTAGTGATATCTTATGATGTTTCTTTTTCTGTGTGACTTATTTCAGTTAGAATCATCGTACCTGAATCCACTCATTATGCTGCTACGGGCCTGATGACATAGATTTCATTGCTGAGTGATACTGCATTGTACGTAAGTACCACAAGTTGTTTATCCATTTTTCACTTTCTGTGATATTGAACTTGTACGGTAAACGAGGTTCTTGTAAACGGAGGCGTCCCAAACTTTGGGGTGGCTGTGTCTTTTTGATTTTAATTTCCCTAAGCTATAGGACCATAAGTGGAAGTGCCCTAGGTTCTGTTGCTTTGTTTTTTAGATGTTTCAGGAAACACCATACACTTCTCCCGAGTGGTTGTTGGCAATTTACATCCCGCCCATCAGCATAACAAGGCTCCCAGTTCTCCATGGCCTGTCCTGCCTTTCTGGATTTTACACTTTTTTCAGATGGCCCTTTTGACCGGGGGGAAGTGAGACTTCATTGTAGTGCAGATTTCCTTTGCAAGCTTGCTTGGTTGGCCAAAAAGGGCGTATGCGTTTTTTCCTGAATATATTCAGGAAAAAACGCATACGCCCTTTTTGGCCAAGTGCATCATTGTGGACGTTCTGCCTCTTTTCCTATGCTTTCAATGCAATTCCAGTCTACCTCCTGAAATACGTTTCCTACAATTCTGCCCCGCTTTCAAGTCCTCTTGGCAGCCTTACTTCAGTATATTTTTGGACGATAGCTGTCATTTATAACTCTGCAGGTTTGTGAATTACACTGCCCCTGAGCTCCTTTCTTCAACTCGCTTTCTTTTGAGCTGGCCGCAACACCGCAGGATGGCTTCAGGCCCTAATCTGGTTCCGGTACGGCACGCTGAGCCTTTGGTTATTTCCTCTTCCTGGTGGGAAATGAGAGTTAAATTTGCCCGTCCAGACACCTCCAGCTATCCTCTCATTGGTTCTCGCTATTCCTGTTCATCTTCCGCAGAAATTGCAAACTGTGCCAAACAGGAGGTTAAAGGCGCTGACTCTCCAAGTGGGGAGAGTGTTAGTAAAGCGTCTGGAATGTTGCACCCGAGTACCAGGGGAGGAAAACTGAGACATATTTGAACACGTCTCCCGATCACATGGTTGATCATACTCTAGGTTCCACATGCATGTTTCAACTGAAGGAAGAATACCTTAAACCTGGGTAGTTGAAACCCGTGGAATGGGTACCATGCAATATGACTTCAAAGGGTCTTCATTTGCTCACCGAACCTCTCCAATCCTATCACTGCTGCGTTTATGCCCCTGTACACACGCTTGATTCTCTTTCGGAGACATAGCAATCCATAGGTTTTAAGATACTTACTAGTCAGGTACATTCTTAGGCGTTTAATATGGGGTTTTGAGTCCATTTCGTTGAGCAAGGAGTAGCTCTTGTCTATTCCATATTTGGCTTAAGGAACTTTATCTGTGCTCATTTCAATCTCTGGTTTTATGCAGGACCCCAACTCACCTTTACCCTTAAGCAAGCATAAGTTGGTTTTCTAAATTTGAGACCCTGTTCTGTTCTGTAATTTAGTTCCTGTGTAGCCAAGTTTACATTCCGTGTATTACTGATATCTTATGATGTTTATTTTTCTGTGTGACTTATTTCAGTTAGAATCATCATACCTGAATCCACTCATTGTGCTGCTAAGGGCCTGAGGACATAGATTTCATTGCTGAGTGATATTGCTTTGTAAGTAAATACCACAACTTCTTTATCCATTTTTCACTTTCTGCGATGTTGAACTTGTACTGTAAACGAGGTTCTTGTAAACAGAGCTGTTCCAAACTTTGGGGTGGCTGTGTCTTTTTTATTTTAATTTCCCTAAGCTATAGGACCATAAGTGGAAGTGCCCTAGGCTCTGTTGCTTTGTTTTTTAGATGTTTCAGGAAACACCATACACTTCTCCCAAGTGACTGTTGGCAATTTACATCCCGCCCATCAGCATAACAAGGCTCCCAGTTCTCAATGGCCTGTTGCCTTTCTGGATTTTACACTTTTTTCAGATGGCCCTTTTGACCTGGGGGAAGTGAGACTTCATTGTAGTGCAGATTTCCTTTGCAAGCTTGCTTGGTTGGCCAAAAAGGGCGTATGCGTTTTTTCCTGAATATATTCAGGAAAAACCGCATACGCCCTTTTTGGCCAAGTGCATCATTGTGGACGTTCTGCCTCTTTTCCTATGCTTTCAATGCATTTCCAGTCTACCTCCTGAAATCGGTTTCCTGCAATTCTGCCCCGCTTTCAAGTCCTCTTGGCAGCCTTACTTCAGTCTATTTTTGGACGATAGCTGTCATTTATAACTCTGCAGGTTTGTGAATTACAGTACCCCTGAGCTCCTTTCTTCAACTCGCTTTCTTGTAAGCTGGCCGCAACACCGCAGGATGGCTTCAGGCCCTAATCTGGTTCCGGCCCGGCATGCTGAGCTTTTGGTTAATTCCTCTTCCTGGTGGGAAATGAGAGTTTAATTTGCCCGTCCAGACACCTCCAGCTAGCCTCTCATTGGTTCTCGCTATTCCTGTTCATCTTCCGCAGAAATTGCAAACTGGGCCAAACAGGAAGTTAAAGGGACTGACTCTCCAAGTCAGGAGAGTGTTAATAAAGCATCTGGAATGTTGCACCCGAGTACCAGGGGAGGAAAACTGAGACATATTTGAACACGTCTCCCGTTCACATGGTTGATCATACTCTGGGTTCCACATGCATGTTGTAGCTGAAGGAAGAATACCTTAAACCTGGAGAGTTGAGACCCGTGTGATGGGTACCATGCAATATGACTTCAAAGGGTCTTCATTTGCTCACCGAACCTCTCCAATCCTATCACTGCTGCGTTTATGCCCCTGTACACACGCTTGATTCTCTTCTGGAGACATAGCAATCCATAGGTTTTAAGATACTTACTAGTCAGGTACATTCTTAGGCGTTTAATATGGGGTTTTGAGTCCATTTCGTTGAGCAAGGAGTAGCTCTTGTCTATTCCATATTTGGCTTAAGGAACTTTATCTGTGCTCATTTCAATCTCTGGTTTTATGCAGCACCCCAACTCACCTTTCCCCTAAGCAAGCATAAGGTGGTTTTCTAAATTTGAGAGCCTGTTCTGTTTTGGAATGCAGTTCCTGTGTAGCCAAGTTTACATTCCGTGTATTAGTGATATCTTATGATGTTTCTTTTTCTGTGTGACTTATTTCAGTTAGAATCATCGTACCTGAATCCACTCATTATGCTGCTACGGGCCTGATGACATAGATTTCATTGCTGAGTGATACTGCATTGTACGTAAGTACCAAAAGTTCTTTATCCATTTTTCACTTTCTGTGATATTGAACTTGTACGGTAAACGAGGTTCTTGTAAACGGAGGCGTCCCAAACTTTGGGGTGGCTGTGTCTTTTTGATTTTAATTTCCCTAAGCTATTGGACCATAAGTGGAAGTGCCCTAGGCTCTGTTGCTTTGTTTTTTAGATGTTTCAGGAAACACCATACACTTCTCCCAAGTGACTGTTGGCAATTTACATCCCGCCCATCAGCATAACAAGGCTCCCAGTTCTCAATGGCCTGTTGCCTTTCTGGATTTTACACTTTTTTCAGATGGCCCTTTTGACCTGGGGGAAGTGAGACTTCATTGTAGTGCAGATTTCCTTTGCAAGCTTGCTTGGTTGGCCAAAAAGGGCGTATGCGTTTTTTCCTGAATATATTCAGGAAAAACCGCATACGCCCTTTTTGGCCAAGTGCATCATTGTGGACGTTCTGCCTCTTTTCCTATGCTTTCAATGCATTTCCAGTCTACCTCCTGAAATCGGTTTCCTGCAATTCTGCCCCGCTTTCAAGTCCTCTTGGCAGCCTTACTTCAGTCTATTTTTGGACGATAGCTGTCATTTATAACTCTGCAGGTTTGTGAATTACAGTACCCCTGAGCTCCTTTCTTCAACTCGCTTTCTTGTAAGCTGGCCGCAACACCGCAGGATGGCTTCAGGCCCTAATCTGGTTCCGGCCCGGCATGCTGAGCTTTTGGTTAATTCCTCTTCCTGGTGGGAAATGAGAGTTTAATTTGCCCGTCCAGACACCTCCAGCTAGCCTCTCATTGGTTCTCGCTATTCCTGTTCATCTTCCGCAGAAATTGCAAACTGGGCCAAACAGGAAGTTAAAGGGACTGACTCTCCAAGTCAGGAGAGTGTTAATAAAGCATCTGGAATGTTGCACCCGAGTACCAGGGGAGGAAAACTGAGACATATTTGAACACGTCTCCCGTTCACATGGTTGATCATACTCTGGGTTCCACATGCATGTTGTAGCTGAAGGAAGAATACCTTAAACCTGGAGAGTTGAGACCCGTGTGATGGGTACCATGCAATATGACTTCAAAGGGTCTTCATTTGCTCACCGAACCTCTCCAATCCTATCACTGCTGCGTTTATGCCCCTGTACACACGCTTGATTCTCTTCTGGAGACATAGCAATCCATAGGTTTTAAGATACTTACTAGTCAGGTACATTCTTAGGCGTTTAATATGGGGTTTTGAGTCCATTTCGTTGAGCAAGGAGTAGCTCTTGTCTATTCCATATTTGGCTTAAGGAACTTTATCTGTGCTCATTTCAATCTCTGGTTTTATGCAGCACCCCAACTCACCTTTCCCCTAAGCAAGCATAAGGTGGTTTTCTAAATTTGAGAGCCTGTTCTGTTTTGGAATGCAGTTCCTGTGTAGCCAAGTTTACATTCCGTGTATTAGTGATATCTTATGATGTTTCTTTTTCTGTGTGACTTATTTCAGTTAGAATCATCGTACCTGAATCCACTCATTATGCTGCTACGGGCCTGATGACATAGATTTCATTGCTGAGTGATACTGCATTGTACGTAAGTACCACAAGTTCTTTATCCATTTTTCACTTTCTGTGATATTGAACTTGTACGGTAAACGAGGTTCTTGTAAACGGAGGCGTCCCAAACTTTGGGGTGGCTGTGTCTTTTTGATTTTAATTTCCCTAAGCTATTGGACCATAAGTGGAAGTGCCCTAGGCTCTGTTGCTTTGTTTTTTAGATGTTTCAGGAAACACCATACACTTCTCCCGAGTGGTTGTTGGCAATTTACATCCCGCCCATCAGCATAACAAGGCTCCCAGTTCTCCATGGCCTGTCCTGCCTTTCTGGATTTTACACTTTTTTCAGATGGCCCTTTTGACCGGGGAGAAGTGAGACTTCATTGTAGTGCAGATTTCCTTTGCAAGTTTGCTTGGTTGGCCAAAAAGGGCGTATGCGTTTTTTCCTGAATATATTCAGGAAAAAACGCATACGCCCTTTTTGGCCAAGTGCATCATTGTGGACGTTCTGCCTCTTTTCCTATGCTTTCAATGCAATTCCAGTCTACCTCCTGAAATCGGTTTCCTGCAATTCTGCCCCGCTTTCAAGTCCTCTTGGCAGCCTTACTTCAGTATATTTTTCGACGATAGCTGTCATTTATAACTCTGCAGGTTTGTGAATTACAGTGCCCCTGAGCTCCTTTCTTCAACTCGCTTTCTTTTGAGCTGGCCGCAACACCGCAGGATGTCTTCAGGCCCTAAACTGGTTCTGGCACGGCACGCTGAGCCTTTGGTTAATTCCTCTTCCTGGTGGGAAATGAGAGTTAAATTTGCCCATCCAGACACCTCCAGCTAGTCTCTCATTGGTTCTCGCTATTCCTGTTCATCTTCCACAGAAATTGCAAACTGGGCCAAACAGGAGGTTAAAGGGACTGACTCTCCAAGTGGGGAGAGTGTTAGTAAAGCGTCTGGAATGTTGCACCCGAGTACCAGGGTACGAAAACTGAGACATATTTGAACACGTCTCCCAATCACATGGTTGATCATACTCTAGGTTCCACATGCATGTTTTAGCTGAAGGAAGAATACCTTAAACCTGGGTAGTTGAAACCCGTGGAATGGGTACCATGCAATATGACTTCAAAGGGTCTTCATTTGCTCACGAACCTCTCCAATCCTATCACTGCTGCATTTATGCCCCTGTACACATGCTTGATTCTCTTTCGGAGACATAGCAATCCATAGGTTTTAAGATACTTACTAGTCAGGTACATTCTTAGGCGTTTAATATGCGGTGTTGAGTCCATTTCGTTGAGCAAGGAGTAGCTCTTGTCTATTCCATATTTGGCTTAAGGAACTTTATCTGTGCTCATTTCAATCTCTGGTTTTATGCAGCACCCCAACTCACCTTTCCCCTTAAGCAAGCATAAGGTGGTTTTCTAAATTTGAGACCCTGTTCTGTTTTGGAATGCAGTTCCTGTGTAGCCAAGTTTCCATTCCGTGTATTAGTGATATCTTATGATGTTTCTTTTTCTGTGTGACTTATTTCAGTTAGAATCATCGTACCTGAATCCACTCATTATGCTGCTACGGGCCTGATGACATAGATTTCATTGCTGAGTGATACTGCATTGTACGTAAGTACCACAAGTTGTTTATCCATTTTTCACTTTCTGTGATATTGAACTTGTACGGTAAACGAGGTTCTTGTAAACGGAGGCGTCCCAAACTTTGGGGTGGCTGTGTCTTTTTGATTTTAATTTCCCTAAGCTATAGGACCATAAGTGGAAGTGCCCTAGGTTCTGTTGCTTTGTTTTTTAGATGTTTCAGGAAACACCATACACTTCTCCCGAGTGGTTGTTGGCAATTTACATCCCGCCCATCAGCATAACAAGGCTCCCAGTTCTCCATGGCCTGTCCTGCCTTTCTGGATTTTACACTTTTTTCAGATGGCCCTTTTGACCGGGGGGAAGTGAGACTTCATTGTAGTGCAGATTTCCTTTGCAAGCTTGCTTGGTTGGCCAAAAAGGGCGTATGCGTTTTTTCCTGAATATATTCAGGAAAAAACGCATACGCCCTTTTTGGCCAAGTGCATCATTGTGGACGTTCTGCCTCTTTTCCTATGCTTTCAATGCAATTCCAGTCTACCTCCTGAAATACGTTTCCTACAATTCTGCCCCGCTTTCAAGTCCTCTTGGCAGCCTTACTTCAGTATATTTTTGGACGATAGCTGTCATTTATAACTCTGCAGGTTTGTGAATTACACTGCCCCTGAGCTCCTTTCTTCAACTCGCTTTCTTTTGAGCTGGCCGCAACACCGCAGGATGGCTTCAGGCCCTAATCTGGTTCCGGTACGGCACGCTGAGCCTTTGGTTATTTCCTCTTCCTGGTGGGAAATGAGAGTTAAATTTGCCCGTCCAGACACCTCCAGCTATCCTCTCATTGGTTCTCGCTATTCCTGTTCATCTTCCGCAGAAATTGCAAACTGTGCCAAACAGGAGGTTAAAGGCGCTGACTCTCCAAGTGGGGAGAGTGTTAGTAAAGCGTCTGGAATGTTGCACCCGAGTACCAGGGGAGGAAAACTGAGACATATTTGAACACGTCTCCCAATCACATGGTTGATCATACTCTAGGTTCCACATGCATGTTTCAACTGAAGGAAGAATACCTTAAACCTGGGTAGTTGAAACCCGTGGAATGGGTACCATGCAATATGACTTCAAAGGGTCTTCATTTGCTCACCGAACCTCTCCAATCCTATCACTGCTGCGTTTATGCCCCTGTACACATGCTTGATTCTGTTTCGGAGACATAGCAATCCATAGGTTTTAAGATACTTACTAGTCAGGTACATTCTTAGGCATTTAATATGCGGTGTTGAGTCCATTTCGTTGAGCAAGGAGTAGCTCTCGTCTATTCCATATTTGGCTTAAGGAACTTTATCTGTGCTCATTTCGATCTGTGGTTTTATGCAGCACCCCAACTCACCTTTCCCCTTAAGCAAGCATAAGTTGGTTTTCTAAATTTGAGACCCTGTTCTGTTCTGTAATTCAGTTCCTGTGTAGCCAAGTTTACATTCCGTGTATTACTGATATCTTATGATGTTTCTTTTTCTGTGTGACTTATTTCAGTTAGAATCATCATACCTGAATCCACTCATTGTGCTGCTAAGGGCCTGATGACATAGATTTCATTGCTGAGTGATATTGCTTTGTAAGTGAATACCACAACTTCTTTATCCATTTTTCACTTTCTGCGATGTTGAACTTGTACTGTAAACGAGGTTCTTGTAAACAGAGCCATTCCAAACTTTGGGGTGGCTGTGTCTTTTTGATTTTAATTTCCCTAAGCTATAGGACCATAAGTGGAAGTGCCCTAGGCTCTGTTGCTTTGTTTTTTAGATGTTTCAGGAAACACCATACACTTCTCCCAAGTGTCTGTTGGCAATTTACATCCCGCCCATCAGCATAACAAGGCTCCCAGTTCTCCATGGCCTGTCCTGCCTTTCTGGATTTTACACTTTTTTCAGATGGCCCTTTTGACCGGGGGGAAGTGAGACTTCATTGTAGTGCAGATTTCCTTTTCAAGCTTGCTTGGTTGGCCAAAAAGGGCGTATGCGTTTTTTCCTGAATATATTCAGGAAAAAACGCATACGCCCTTTTTGGCCAAGTGCATCATTGTGGACGTTCTGCCTCTTTTCCTATGCTTTCAATGCATTTCCAGTCTACCTCCTGAAATCGGTTTCCTGCAATTCTGCCCCGCTTTCAAGTCCTCTTGGCAGCCTTACTTCAGTCTATTTTTGGACGATAGCTGTCATTTATAACTCTGCAGGTTTGTGAATTACAGTGCCCCTGAGCTCCTTTCTTCAACTCGCTTTCTTGTGACCTGGCCGCAACACCGCAGGATGGCTTCAGGCCCTAATCTGGTTCCGGCACGGCACGCTGAGCCTTTGGTTAATTCCTCTTCCTGGTGGGAAATGAGAGTTAAATTTGCCCGTCCAGACTCCTCCAGCTAGCCTCTCATTGGTTCTCGCTATTCCTGTTCATCTTCCGCAGAAATTGCAAACTGGGCCAAACAGGAGGTTAAAGGGACTGACTCTCCAGGTAGGGAGAGTGTTAGTAAAGCGTCTGGAATGTTGCACCCGAGTACCAGGGGGGGAAAACTGAGACATATTTGAACACGTCTCCCGTTCACATGGTTGATCATACTCTGGGATCCACATGCATGTTTTAGCTGAAGGAAGAATACCTTAAACCTGGAGAGTTGAGACCCGTGTAATGGGTACCATGCAATATGACTTCAAAGGGTCTTCATTTGCTCACGAACCTCTCCAATCCTATCACTGCTGCGTTTATGCCCCTGTACACATGCTTGATTCTCTTTAGGAGACATAGCAATCCATAGGTTTTAAGATACTTACTAGTCAGGTATATTCTTAGGCGTTTAATATGAGGTGTTGAGTCCATTTCGTTGAGCAAGGAGTAGCTCTTGTCTATTCCATATTTGGCTTAAGGAACTTTATCTGTGCTCATTTCAATCTCTGGTTTTATGCAGAACCCCAACTCACCTTTCCCCTTAAGCAAGCATAAGTTGGTTTTCTAAATTTGAGACCCTGTTCTGTTCTGTAATTCAGTTCCTGTGTAGCCAAGTTTCCATTCCGTGTATTACTGATATCTTATGATGTTTCTTTTTCTGTGTGACTTATTTCAGTTAGAATCATCATACCTGAATCCGCTTGTGCTGCTAAGGGCCTGATGACACAGATTTCATTGCTGAGTGATATTGCTTTGTAAGTAAATACCACAACTTCTTTATCCATTTTTCACTTTCTGCGATGTTGAACTTGTACTGTAAATGAGATTCTTGTAAACAGAGCCGTTCCAAACTTTGGGGTGGCTGTGTCTTTTTGATTTTAATTTCCCTAAGCTATAGGACCATAAGTGGAGGTGCCCTAGGTTCTGTTGCTTTGTTTTTTAGATGTTTCAGGAAACACCATACACTTCTCCGGAGTGGTTGTTGGCAATTTACATCCCACCCATCAGCATAACAAGGCTCCCAGTTCTCCATGGCCTGTCCTGCCTTTCTGGATTTTACACTTTTTTCAGATGGCCCTTTTGACCGGGGGGAAGTGAGACTTCATTGTAGTGCAGATTTCCTTTGCAAGCTTGCTTGGTTGGCCAAAAAGGGCGTATGCGTTTTTTCCTGAATATATTCAGGAAAAAACGCATACGCCCTTTTTGGCCAAGTGCATCATTGTGGACGTTCTGCCTCTTTTCCTATGCTTTCAATGCAATTCCAGTCTACCTCCTGAAATCGGTTTCCTGCAATTCTGCCCCGCTTTCAAGTCCTCTTGGCAGCCTTACTTCAGTATATTTTTGGACGATAGCTGTCATTTATAACTCTGCAGGTTTGTGAATTACAGTGCCCCTGAGCTCCTTTCCTCAACTCGCTTTCTTGTGAGCTGGCCGCAACACCGCAGCATGGCTTCAGGCCCTAATCTGGTTCCGGCACGGCATGCTGAGCCTTTGGTTAATTCCTCTTCCTGGTGGGAAATGAGAGTTAAATTTGCCCATCCAGACACCTCCAGCTAGTCTCTCATTGGTTCTCGCTATTCCTGTTCATCTTCCACAGAAATTGCAAACTGGGCCAAACAGGAGGTTAAAGGGACTGACTCTCCAAGTGGGGAGAGTGTTAGTAAAGCGTCTGGAATGTTGCACCCGAGTACCAGGGTACGAAAACTGAGACATATTTGAACACGTCTCCCAATCACATGGTTGATCATACTCTAGGTTCCACATGCATGTTTTAGCTGAAGGAAGAATACCTTAAACCTGGGTAGTTGAAACCCGTGGAATGGGTACCATGCAATATGACTTCAAAGGGTCTTCATTTGCTCACGAACCTCTCCAATCCTATCACTGCTGCGTTTATGCCCCTGTACACATGCTTGATTCTCTTTCGGAGACATAGCAATCCATAGGTTTTAAGATACTTACTAGTCAGGTACATTCTTAGGCGTTTAATATGCGGTGTTGAGTCCATTTCGTTGAGCAAGGAGTAGCTCTTGTCTATTCCATATTTGGCTTAAGGAACTTTATCTGTGCTCATTTCAATCTCTGGTTTTATGCAGCACCCCAACTCACCTTTCCCCTTAAGCAAGCATAAGTTGGTTTTCTAAATTTGAGACTCTGTTCTGTTTTGGAATGCAGTTCCTGTGTAGCCAAGTTTCCATTCCGTGTATTAGTGATATCTTATGATGTTTCTTTTTCTGTGTGACTTATTTCAGTTAGAATCATCGTACCTGAATCCACTCATTATGCTGCTACGGGCCTGAAAACATAGATTTCATTGCTGAGTGATACTGCATTGTATGTAAGTACCACAAGTTGTTTATCCATTTTTCACTTTCTGTGATATTGAACTTGTACGGTACACGAGGTTCTTGTAAACGGAGGCGTCCCAAACTTTGGGGTGGCTGTGTCTTTTTGATTTTAATTTCCCTAAGCTATAGGACCATAAGTGGAAGTGCCCTAGGTTCTGTTGCTTTGTTTTTTAGATGTTTCAGGAAACACCATACACTTCTCCCGAGTGGTTGTTGGCAATTTACATCCCGCCCATCAGCATAACAAGGCTCCCAGTTCTCCATGGCCTGTCCTGCCTTTCTGGATTTTACACTTTTTTCAGATGGCCCTTTTGACCGGGGGGAAGTGAGACTTCATTGTAGTGCAGATTTCCTTTGCAAGCTTGCTTGGTTGGCCAAAAAGGGCGTATGCGTTTTTTTCTGAATATATTCAGGAAAAAACGCATACGCCCTTTTTGGCCAAGTGCATCATTGTGGACGTTCTGCCTCTTTTCCTATGCTTTCAATGCAATTCCAGTCTACCTCCTGAAATACGTTTCCTACAATTCTGCCCCGCTTTCAAGTCCTCTTGGCAGCCTTACTTCAGTCTATTTTTGGACGATAGCTGTCATTTATAACTCTGCAGGTTTGTGAATTACACTGCCCCTGAGCTCCTTTCTTCAACTCGCTTTCTTTTGAGCTGGCCGCAACACCGCAGGATGGCTTCAGGCCCTAATCTGGTTCCGGTACGGCACGCTGAGCCTTTGGTTATTTCCTCTTCCTGGTGGGAAATGAGAGTTAAATTTGCCCGTCCAGACACCTCCAGCTATCCTCTCATTGGTTCTCGCTATTCCTGTTCATCTTCCGCAGAAATTGCAAACTGTGCCAAACAGGAGGTTAAAGGCGCTGACTCTCCAAGTGGGGAGAGTGTTAGTAAAGCGTCTGGAATGTTGCACCCGAGTACCAGGGGAGGAAAACTGAGACATATTTGAACACGTCTCCCAATCACATGGTTGATCATACTCTAGGTTCCACATGCATGTTTCAACTGAAGGAAGAATACCTTAAACCTGGGTAGTTGAAACCCGTGGAATGGGTACCATGCAATATGACTTCAAAGGGTCTTCATTTGCTCACCGAACCTCTCCAATCCTATCACTGCTGCGTTTATGCCCCTGTACACATGCTTGATTCTCTTTCGGAGACATAGCAATCCATAGGTTTTAAGATACTTACTAGTCAGGTACATTCTTAGGCATTTAATATGCGGTGTTGAGTCCATTTCGTTGAGCAAGGAGTAGCTCTTGTCTATTCCATATTTGGCTTAAGGAACTTTATCTGTGCTCATTTCGATCTCTGGTTTTATGCAGCACCCCAACTCACCTTTCCCCTTAAGCAAGCATAAGTTGGTTTTCTAAATTTGAGACCCTGTTCTGTTCTGTAATTCAGTTCCTGTGTAGCCAAGTTTACATTCCGTGTATTACTGATATCTTATGATGTTTCTTTTTCTGTGTGACTTATTTCAGTTAGAATCATCATACCTGAATCCACTCATTGTGCTGCTAAAGGCCTGATGACATAGATTTCATTGCTGAGTGATATTGCTTTGTAAGTAAATACCACAACTTCTTTATCCATTTTTCACTTTCTGCGATGTTGAAGTTGTAATGTAAACGAGGTTCTTGTAAACAGAGCCGTTCCAAACTTTGGGGTGGCTGTGTCTTTTTGATTTTAATTTCCCTAAACTATAGGACCATAAGTGGCAGTGCCCTAGGCTCTGTTGCTTTGTTTTTTGGATGTTTCAGGAAACACCATACACTTCTCCCAAGTGTCTGTTGGCAATTTACATCCCGCCCATCAGCATAACAAGGCTCCCAGTTCTCCATGGCCTGTCCTGCCTTTCTGGATTTTACACTTTTTTCAGATGGCCCTTTTGACCGGGGGGAAGTGAGACTTCATTGTAGTGCAGATTTCCTTTGCAAGCTTGCTTGGTTGGCCAAAAAGGGCGTATGCGTTTTTTCCTGAATATATTCAGGAAAAAACGCATACGCCCTTTTTGGCCAAGTGCATCATTGTGGACGTTCTGCCTCTTTTCCTATGCTTTCAATGCAATTCCAGTCTACCTCCTGAAATCGGTTTCCTGCAATTCTGCCCCGCTTTCAAGTCCTCTTGGCAGCCTTACTTCAGTCTATTTTTGGACGATAGCTGTCATTTATAACTCTGCAGGATTGTGAATTACAGTGCCCCTGAGCTCCTTTCTTCAACTCGCTTTCTTGTGACCTGGCCGCAACACCGCAGGATGTCTTCAGGCCCTAATCTGGTTGTGGCATGGCACGCTGAGCCTTTGGTTAATTCCTCTTCCTGGTGGGAAATGAGAGTTAAATTTGCCCGTCCAGACACCTCCAGCTAGTCTCTCATTGGTTCTCGCTATTCCTGTTCATCTTCCGCAGAAATTGCAAACTGGGGCAAACAGGAGGTTAAAGGCGCTGACTCTCCTAGTGGGGAGAGTGTTAGTAAAGCGTCTGGAATGTTGCACCCGAGTACCAGGGGAGGAAAACTGAGACATATTTGAACACGTCTCCCGTTCACATGGTTGATCATACTTGGGTTCCACATGCATGTTTTAGCTGAAGGAAGAATAGCTTAAACTTGGAGAGTTAAGACCCGTGTAATGGGTACCATGCAATATGACTTCAAAGGGTCTTCATTTGCTCACGAACCTCTCCAATCCTATCACTGCTGCGTTTATGCCCCTGTACACATGCTTGATTCTCTTTCGGAGACATAGCAATCCATAGGTTTTCAGATACTTACTAGTCAGGTACATTCTTAGGCGTTTAATATGCGGTGTTGAGTCCATTTCGTTGAGCAAGGAGTAGCTCTTGTCTATTCCATATTTGACTTAAGGAAATTTATCTGTGCTCATTTCAATCTCTGGTTTTATGCAGCACCCCAACTCACCTTTCCCCTTAAGCAAGCATAAGTTGGTTTTCTAAATTTGAGACCCTGTTCTGTTCTGTAATTCAGTTCCTGTGTAGCCAAGTTTACGTTCCGTGTATTACTGATATCTTACGCTGTTTCTTTTTCTGTGTGACTTATTTCAGGTAGAATCATCATACCTAAATCCACTCATTGTGCTGCTAAGGGCCTGATGACACAGATTTCATTGCTGAGTGATATTGCTTTGTAAGTAAATACCACAATTTCTTTATCCATTTTTCACTTTCTGCGATGTTGAACTTGTACTGTAAACGAGGTTCTTGTAAACAGAGCCATTCCAAACTTTGGGGTGGCTGTGTCTTTTTGATTTTAATTTCCCTAAGCTATAGGACCATAAGTGGAAGTGCCCTAGGTTCTGTTGCTTTGTTTTTTAGATGTTTCAGGAAACACCATACACTTCTCCTGAGTGGTTGTTGGCAATTTACATCCCGCCCATCAGCATAACAAGGCTCCCAGTTCTCCATGGCCTGTCCTGCCTTTCTGGATTTTACACTTTTTTCAGATGGCCCTTTTGACTGGGGGGAAGTGAGACTTCATTGTAGTGCAGATTTCCTTTGCAAGCTTGCTTGGTTGGCCAAAAAGGGCGTATGCGTTTTTTCCTGAATATATTCAGGAAAAAACGCATACGCACTTTTTGGCCAAGTGCATCATTGTGGACGTTCTGCCTCTTTTCCTATGCTTTCAATGCAATTCCAGTCTACCTCCTGAAATCGGTTTCCTGCAATTCTGCCCCGCTTTCAAGTCCTCTTGGCAGCCTTTCTTCAGTCTATTTTTGGACGATAGCTGTCATTTATAGCTCTGCAGGTTTGTGAATTACAGTGCCCCTGAGCTCCTTTCTTCAACTCGCTTTCTTGTGACCTGGCCGCAACACCGCAGGATGGCTTCAGGCCCTAATCTGGTTCCGGTACGGCATGCTGAGCCTTTGGTTATTTCCTCTTCCTGGTGGGAAATGAGAGTTAAATTTGCCCGTCCAGACACCTCCAGCTAGCTTCTGATTGTTTCTCGCTATTCCTGTTCATCTTCCACAGAAATTGCAAACTGGGCCAAACAGGAGGTTAAAGGCGCTGACTCTCCAAGTGGGGAGAGTGTTAGTAAAGCGTCTGGAATGTTGCACCCAAGTACCAGGGGAGGAAAACTGAGACATATTTGAACACGTCTCCCGATCACATGGTTGATCATACTGTGGGTTCCACATGCATGTTTTAGCTGAAGGAAGAATACCTAAAACCTGGGTAGTTGAAACCCGTGTAATGGGTACCATGCAATATGACTTCAAAGGGTCTTCATTTGCTCACCGAACCTCTCCAATCCTATCACTGCTGCGTTTATGCCCCTGTACACATGCTTGATTCTCTTTCGGAGACATAGCAATCTATAGGTTTTAAGATACTTACTAGTCAGGTACATTCTTAGGCGTTTAATATGCGGTGTTGAGTCCATTTCGTTGAGCAAGGAGTAGCTCTTGTCTATTCCATATTTGGCTTAAGGAACTTTATCTGTGCTCATTTCAATCTCTGGTTTTATGCAGCACCCCAACTCACCTTTCCCCTTAAGCAAGCATAAGTTGGTTTTCTAAATTTGAGACCCTGTTCTGTTCTGTAATTCAGTTCCTGTGTAGCCAAGTTTACATTCCGTGTATTACTGATATCTTATGATGTTTCTTTTTCTGTGTGACTTATTTCAGTTAGAATCATCATACCTGAATCCACTCATTGTGCTGCTAAGGGCCTGATGACACAGATTTCATTGCTGAGTGATATTGCTTTGTAAGTAAATACCACAACTTCTTTCTCCATTTTTCAATTTCTGCGTTGTTGAACTTGTACTCTAAACGAGGTTCTTGTAAACAGAGGCGTCCAAAACTTTGGGGTGGCTGTGTCTTTTTGATTTTAATTTCCCTAAGCTATAGGACCATAAGTGGCAGTGCCCTAGGCTCTGTTGCTTTGTTTTTTAGATGTTTCAGGAAACACCATACACTTCTCCCAAGTGTCTGTTGGCAATTTACATCCCGCCCATCAGCATAACAAGGCTCCCAGTTCTCCATGGCCTGTCCTGCCTTTCTAGATTTTACACTTTTTTCAGATGGCCCTTTTGACCGGGGGGAAGTGAGACTTCATTGTAGTGCAGATTTCCTTTGCAAGCTTGCTTGGTTGGCCAAAAAGGGCGTATGCGTTTTTTCCTGAATATATTCAGGAAAAAACGCATACGCCCTTTTTGGCCAAGTGCATCATTGTGGACGTTCTGCCTCTTTTCCTATGCTTTCAATGCAATTCCAGTCTACCTCCTGAAATCGGTTTCCTGCAATTCTGCCCCGCTTTCAAGTCCTCTTGGCAGCCTTACTTCAGTCTATTTTTGGACGATAGCTGTCATTTATAACTCTGCAGGTTTGTGAATTACAGTGCCCCTGAGCTCCTTTCTTCAACTTGCTTTCTTTTGAGCTGGCCGCAACACCGCAGGATGGCTTCAGGCCCTAATCTGGTTCCGGCACGGCACACTGAGCCTTTGGTTATTTCCTCTTCCTGGTGGGAAATGAGAGTTAAATTTGCCCGTCCAGACACCTCCAGCTAGCCTCTAATTGGTTCTCGCTATTCCTGTTCATCTTCCGCAGAATTTGCAAACTGGGCCAAACAGTAGGTTAAAGGGACTGACTCTCCAAGTGGGTAGAGTGTTAGTAAAGCGTCTGGAATGTTGCACCCGAGTACCAGGGTACGAAAACTGAGACATATTTGAACACGTCTCCCAATCACATGGTTGATCATACTCTAGGTTCCACATGCATGTTTTAGCTGAAGGAAGAATACCTTAAACCTGGGTAGTTGAAACCCGTGGAATGGGTACCATGCAATATGACTTCAAAGGGTCTTCATTTGCTCACCGAACCTCTCCAATCCTATCACTGCTGCGTTTATGCCCCTGTACACACGCTTGATTCTCTTTTGGAGACATAGCAATCCATAGGTTTTAAGATACTTACTAGTCAGGTACATTCTTAGGCGTTTAATATGGGGTTTTGAGTCCATTTCGTTGAGCAAGGAGTAGCTCTTGTCTATTCCATATTTGACTTAAGGAACTTTATCTGTGCTCATTTCAATCTCTGGTTTTATGCAGCACCCCAACTCACCTTTACCCTTAAGCAAGCATAAGTTGGTTTTCTAAATTTGAGACCATGTTCTGTTCTGTAATTCAGTTCCTGTGTAGCCAAGTTTACATTCCGTGTATTACTGATATCTTATGATGTTTCTTTTTCTGTGTGACTTATTTCAGTTAGAATCATCATACCTGAATCCACTCATTGTGCTGCTAAGGGCCTGATGACACAGATTTCATTGCTGAGTGATATTGCTTTGTAAGTAAATACCACAACTTCTTTATCCATTTTTCACTTTCTGCGATGTTGAACTTGTACTGTAAACGAGGTTCTTGTAAACAGAGCCGTTCCAAACTTTGGGGTGGCTGTGTCTTTTTGATTTTAATTTCCCTAAGCTATAGGACCATAAGTGGAAGTGCCCTAGGTTCTGTTGCTTTGTTTTTTAGATGTTTCAGGAAACACCATACACTTCTCCCGAGTGGTTGTTGGCAATTTACATCCCACCCATCAGCATAACAAGGCTCCCAGTTCTCCATGGCCTGTCCTGCCTTTCTGGATTTTACACTTTTTTCAGATGGCCCTTTTGACCGGGGGGAAGTGAGACTTCATTGTAGTGCAGATTTCCTTTGCAAGCTTGCTTGATTGGCCAAAAAGGGCGTATGCGTTTTTTCCTGAATATATTCAGGAAAAAACGCATACGCCCTTTTTGGCCAAGTGCATCATTGTGGACGTTCTGCCTCTTTTCCTATGCTTTCAATGCAATTCCAGTCTACCTCCTGAAATCGGTTTCCTGCAATTCTGCCCCGCATTCAAGTCCTCTTGGCAGCCTTACTTCAGTCTATTTTTGGACGATAGCTGTCATTTATAACTCTGCAGGTTTGTGAATTACAGTGCCCCTGAGCTCCTTTCTTCAACTTGCTTTCTTGTGACCTGGCCGCAACACCGCAGGATGGCTTCAGGCCCTAATCTGGATCCGGCATGGCATGCTGATCCTTTGGTTATTTCCTCTGCCTGGTGGGAAATGAGAGTTAAATTTGCCCGTCCAGACACCTCCAGCTAGTCTCTCATTGGTTCTCGCTATTCCTGTTCATCTTCCGCAGAAATTGTAAACTGGGCCAAACAGGAGGTTAAAGGCGCTGAGTCTCCAAGTGGGGAGAGTGTTAGTAAAGCGTCTGGAATGTTGCACCCGAGTACCAGGGTACGAAAACTGAGACATATTTGAACACGTCTCCCGTTCACATGGTTGATCATACTTGGGTTCCACAATGCATGTTTTAGCTGAAGGAAGAATACCTTAAACCTGGAGAGTTAAGACCCGTGTAATGGGTACCATGCAATATGACTTCAAAGGGTCTTCATTTGCTCACCGAACCTCTCCAATCCTATCACTGCTGCGTTTATGCTCCTGTACACATGCTTGATTCTCTTTCGGAGACATAGCAATCCATAGGTTTTAAGATACTTACTAGTCAGGTACATTCTTAGGCGTTTAATATGCGGTGTTGAGTCCATTTCGTTGAGCAAGAAGTAGCTCTTGTCTATTCCATATTTGACTTAAGGAACTTTATCTGTGCTCATTTCAATCTCTGGTTTTATGCAGCACCCCAACTCACCTTTCCCCTTAAGCAAGCATAAGTTGGTTTTCTAAATTTGAGACCCTGTTCTGTTCTGTAATTCAGTTCCTGTGTAGCCAAGTTTACATTCCGTGTATTACTGATATCTTATGATGTTTCTTTTTCTGTGTGACTTATTTCAGTTAGAATCATTATACCTGAATCCACTCATTGTGCTGCTAAGGGCCTGATTACACAGATTTCATTGCTGAGTGATATTGCTTTGTAAGTAAATACCACAGCTTCTTTATCCATTTTTCACTTTCTGCGATGTTGAACTTGTACTTTAAACGAGGTTCTTGTAAACAGAGCCGTTCCAAACTTTGGGGTGGCTGTGTCTTTTTGATTTTAATTTCCCTAAGCTATAGGACCATAAGTGGCAGTGCCCTAGGCTCTGTTGCTTTGTTTTTTAGATGTTTCAGGAAACACCATACACTTCTCCCGAGTGTCTGTTGGCAATTTACATCCCGCCCATCAGCATAACAAGGCTCCCAGTTCTCCATGGCCTGTCCTGCCTTTCTGGATTTTACACTTTTTTCAGATGGCCCTTTTGACCGGGGGGAAGTGAGACTTCATTGTAGTGCAGATTTCCTTTGCAAGCTTGCTTGGTTGGCCAAAAAGGACGTATGCGTTTTTTCCTGAATATATTCAGGAAAAAATGCATACGCCCTTTTTGGCCAAGTGCATCATTGTGGACGTTCTGCCTCTTTTCCTATGCTTTCAATGCAATTCCAGTCTACCTCCTGAAATCGGTTTCCTGCAATTCTGCCCCACATTCAAGTCCTCTTGGCAGCCTTACTTCAGTCTATTTTTGGACGATAGCTGTCATTTATAACTCTGCAGGTTTGTGAATTACAGTGCCCCTGAGCTCCTTTCTTCAACTCGCTTTCTTTTGAGCTGGCCGCAACACCGCAGGATGGCTTCAGGCCCTAATCTTGTTCGGGCACGGCACGCTGAGCCTTTGGTTATTTCCTCTTCTTGGTGGGAAATGAGAGTTAAATTTGCCCGTCCAGACACCTCCAGCTAGCCTCTCATTGCTTCTAGCTATTCCTGTTCATCTTCCGCAGAAATTGCAAACTGTGCCAAACAGGTGGTTAAAGGCGCTGACTCTCCAAGTTGGGAGAGTGTTAGTAAAGCGTCTGGAATGTTGCACCTGAGTACCAGGGGAGGAAAACTGAGACATATTTGAACACGTCTCCCGTTCACATGGTTGATCATACTTGGGTTCCACATGCATGTTTTAGCTGAAGGAAGAATACCTTAAACTTGGAGAATTGAGACCCGTGTAATGGGTACCATGCAATATGACTTCAAAGGGTCTTCATTTGCTCACCGAAC